>NW_008659832.1:0-22928 GCF_000695815.1 Acanthisitta chloris | reverse complement strand
CACCCAGCACCAGTCAAGGTTACAGAAGATCAGTCCTTTCTCGTAGCCTTTGGCAGTCTGCTGGCTCCAGCCTGAGCTGCTGGTGGTTGTCATTCTGCACAGTGCCTGCAGCACAGTTAGCTTCAGGGAAGTTTGCATAGCAGCTTTCTTGCAGCTGATGCCTCTTGGAACCATCCTGGATATTTTTGTGATGCAACACCTCGTATCAATCCTGTTTTGAAAGAGAACAGCACAATGGTGGTTTATGACCTTTCAGAATAATACTGTAAGAAAAACACTTGTAAAGAAATATCTAACTATTTTTTTAAAATCCTGTAAAAATATTATTAATAGAGTCAACTTTGGCAAATAATGAGCACATACATAATTTCTATACATTGTTGCCCCACCATTTCTATCCCATGCACATTCTTAAATCTAGAATGTACTTAACACATAGTAAAGTGTCACAGAAGATTTTTAAGTCTGGCTGTTGAATATTTATCCTCTGTTCCACAGTCAGAGGTAGGAAGGCAGTGAACAGAGGCAGTGAGGTCAGATGGACCTTCTGTGTGAACATGTCAAAACACTAAAGATGTTGGATTGTCATACTTTTGTCACCTGCTTATAATTTGCAGGGTCAGAACTAACTCATACTGGCTGAAGTCTGAAGAACAGTAAATATTTTAGTATTGAAAGGGTTTACAAGTAGCAGCTTAAGCAACTTTTGAGAATGGGATTTTTCAGTATTTCTGAAGATGTTTCAGTCTACACTCTGATGGTCAGGAGTGTTGCCGTCACTGATTTAATAACATAAAGAGAAGCCTCATTTTCTGGGTTAGAGAAGATGCACATATCCCAAAATTCCCAAATGTAAAGAAAATGTCAACATGCCACTGTCAGTACCACTGTACCAGCAAGGAGCTTTAGACCTAGGCTTGAGCTTGTACTGATAAGCTGTAGCTGCTGGTTTATGTCTCCAAAAGGTTTTTATTTATGATGGAAAGGCAGAAGGCTAAAGATAGGTAGATTTCAGAAGAAAGGAATAGGGTGATGGATTATGAGTGAAAAAAATATTGACAGTATTATTTGGCATGAGAAGCAGTGGACCCAACACAATAGCAGTCTTCATTCTTAGCAAGGTTTCAGATGTATCACAGCAATGGAGAATTTTCCCAGAGTTTTACATCTATTGTGTTATCTATTGTCTCGATGGAAGTCATTACTTGGGTCATGCCAGTTACCAGATTGTACTGCCATGGAGCACCTGCTGGGTATATTCCTTCTCAAGCTCTGAAATTGATTCTAAGAAGCATCTAATAATCAAGTTTCTTTGTACCTTAATGATGCTTTTGTTACTTTTGCTGCAATTGCATTGATGTTTACAACTCTCCTACTGATAGAAGGCAAAATAGGCAAGTTATATGCCATAGATGTTCTCTGATCAGGTTAGCACATGTTCAATACAGGAGCGATTCATTTTCTAGATCTGCCTGTGCAAGTTTGAACTATTAGGTTCCACAAATCAATGCTAACGCCATGAGAAGCAAAAGCAATAGGTTTTAAAGCATGAGTAAGTTACACTTAATCGATACAAACAATAATATCTAGGGTCTTTTCAGCAATATCTCGAGGAAAATTAGAAAGCCCATGCCCCACTGTGACCCAGTTGCACAATTTAAGGTTCTTTGGAAACTTAATTTAAAGCCTAATACCGAATAGAATTGTGCTGTTATTAAATGGTGCTCACCTTGAATTCAAGAAAGCTGTAAGAATAAAACTGCATATTTCTTGTGTTTTAAGCCCAACTGGAAATTAAGCCCCATGCAGCTGCTTGCTCACTCCCTCACCAGCCAGATCTGGGAGAGAATGGGAAGAGTGAAAACTAGAAAACTCATGGGTTCAGGCAAAGACAGTTTAATAGGGAAAGTAAAGTCATGAATGCAAGCAAAGCAAAACAAGGAATTAATTCACTGGTTCCCATGAGCACAAGGTGTTCAGCCATCTCCAGGATAGTGGAGAGGTACTTCCCATCACACATAACAGTGGCTTGGGAGGACAAATGCCAGTGCTCCAAACGTCCCTCCTAACGCAAGAGACATCAGGCTGCACACTTGGTCAGGTTCAGCCTTCCTTTGCCTCTGGCTCTGTGGAGCTGAGGGGTATAACGGACCATGAAAGGAAGGGTGTGACATCCGAAAATGACAAGATTTACATTGTTTCCTGTGTCTTGCCTCCTGACAAATATCTATCAGGATAAGTAACTATGTGGAGCTCCTGCTAACCTGTAAAATACTTGCTAGGGGTTAAAGTCTCTAAATATACACAACCTGTATTTATTATCTCGAAGGTAAGAAAAAGCTCCCATTTAAACAAGATCAGCAGCTGGAACTGAGGGCTGTGGTGACCATGTTATTTCCAAGACTTGAGATTTTAGCTGGGAGTTCATTATTGTCTGCTCACCTGGCTCAAGATGATGTATGAGTGTTTACCCAATGAACACGCAGGCATGCACACACACACACAAACACACACACACACACACATATAAATAGTGTATCTAAAACACATGCCAAAAATTGCGTTCAAAGATGACTAAAACTATATGTCTTTCTTTAACATGAGTACAGGTAGACTGACAGTACTCCCTTCCTGTATTTGTTAAACAGGCTGTAATTAAATAGAGATAAAATATCTCTAATAGTGTATCTAAATAGTGTATCTAAAACACATGCCAAAAATTGAGTCCAAAGATGACTAAAACTGTATGTCTTTCTTTAACATGAGTACAGGTAGACCGACAGTACTCCCTTCCTCCTTCTTCCTCCCCCTTTATATACTGAGCATGATGTCCCATGGTGTGGAATATCCCTTTGGTCAGTTTGGGTCACCTGTCCCAGCTGTGTCTCCTCCCAGTCTCCCATGTACCCCCAACTTTCTTGACACCATGGCAGTACGAAAAGCAGGAAGGGCATTGGCTCTGTGTGAACCTGCTCAGCAATACCAGAAACATCACTCTATTACCAACCCTGTGTTCTGCACAAATTCTAAACACATTCTAGCCTCTAGGAAGAAAATTAACTCTACCCCAGCCAAAACCAGCACAACGTTTAGTGTTTACTTATGACTTCTGATAGCGGAAGAATACTGGAATTCCTTGTAAATCATTCTGGGTTTTGCATAATTTCCAGTAAAAGAAATAATTGCAAAGCATGGTATGAAATAAAAGCACAGTATATGGTTTTACTAAATATTTTCAGTAATATAATGAATAGCTCAGAAAATGTTCAAAACCGAGCAACTGTTAGGCATCCACTAAGGTTGTTATAGAGAGTTTTTTAAAGGTCACACTTGCTTTTAACTTGGTGATAAAATAAACCACTTTTTTCCTAGGTGCTTTAGCTGAACATCAAAAATAAGACTGAATAAAAAACATAAAATCAATAACATATGTTTGTTTCCTTAACGTTATGTGCATGGAACTACATTAACTGTAACAAAAATGTCCCTTTTCTCTCAATGAGTTCCAATAGACAAAGCAGATAATAAAAATGTGAATACCATGCCACTTAGAGAGTAATAGCTTTTAAAATAAAATGCATCCTGCCCTAGGCACTGACTTTATTTGTTTGAAGTTTTTTGTTTGTTTGGTGAGGTTTAATTTATGTAATTGTGTGGGGAAAACACAGTCCTTTCTTGTGGACTTCGGACAGATGTGCTTGACTTCACTGCCTGTACTCTGTTTTCTTCAGGCCTGACATCAGACTGCAAGATGACATCACTGCAGACCACTAATTCAAATTTTATAGCTAGTGCTTTGCATTTGTTTACATTTGAACTTGGCACTCTCTTTGAAGTCTATGAACATCTATTATCCCTTACTCTTTCAACTTTCTTACCAGAGGATGTTGGCTGACATTATTATTTACATCATTAGTGTTGTAATACTTGTTGTGGGATTTTAAATTTTAATTATATTGTGGTATGTACTGCTGTTAGGAACCTTCTCACACAATGAAGGTGGTGCCACGTGGAATCAGAAAAGTGTATTTGTTCCATATTTTATCTCTATTTAATTATAGGCTGTTTAACAAATACAAAAGCAGCAAGAGCCTTGTGTGGAAGCTTAAGTTTGCACATGGTCTGACCTGTGTGCAGAAACTTGAAGAATAGTTTGTACCTCTTTGGTGAGAATTTGTATTTCTTTCATCAAAAGAAAGGTTAAATAATGGAAGTTAATATCCTTTTTAAAATATACTCATAATTGAGGCAAAGGAGAAATTGATGTTATACTCAGCTGTACTCATGGATGTTCATGGACATTTGTAATTAGGTGTTTATGTATATACTTATATACTGAGTTAAAAAGACATGACAAAGCAGACTCTGAATCTATGCATACAGATGCACAGTGATAAACCATTTTGTGGTATCAGATCTTCAAATTACAGTGTGGGGCAAGGGTTTGATTCTTTTTAGCATCCTACCACTGACTGGCTTCATGCACTTTGTTGCTGCGGTTGAATTTGGGTGAGTGGTTCTGAATGTTTATGCATGTTAGAGACTTTTGCAGTGTCACTACACCAGTGTATTTATAGTGATTAAAAATGCTAATCTGGGCAAATTGTGCAGTGTTTCTCAATGGGGATTTGTAAAATAGAGTAGTGCAGTGAAATCCTTTGTAGTTTATGTGCAGGGAGTATAAACCAATAGTCTATGTAAGAAGCAGGAAGAAAATGAAGGAAAATTCTAAACTCATTGCTGACTTGTGAGAGCAGTTTGGAGGTGTTAAAGATACTAGCTGAATTGCTTGTCTAAAATAGTTAACAGAAATAATCTAGATTATTTCAAATCATGAATAAACCAAAACTGCTTTCATTTATATTAAAGTAGGAGAGAGACAATGAATGAATTCTGAAGTCTGTGAATATTAACCTTAGTCTTTATTCAGGACATTACCAAGTGTAAGGATCCAAGGACATCCCTCATTGCTGCGGTCACCTATGGGAGTTAAGATGTCAGATACAGTGGTACTGTGCTCCCCATGACAGCCTTTTCCTTTTGGATACCAGTTGTCTGTAAAATTCCAAAATGGTTTAAAATAAAAATTACTAGTCCAATTGAATGTGCCTTAGTTAAGCCCTGATGTGTGTTAGGACTGAATCATTTGGGTAGGTAATAAAACTTTCTATCTTCAATTGCTTGATTCAGGACCAGTTTCAGTAGGTAGGAGCTGCATTTGTGGTGGATTAGGAGAATACACTCTCTGATTCCAAGAAACACCTTTGTTTTGGCATCATCTCTCACTGTTGAGTACAGTGTGCTCTTACCCCAATCAGCAGTCCATACCAGCTTAAGTGATATATTATAAAATATTGGTTTATATTTAAATATAAAATGATGTGTAGCAAACATTAGGAAATTTTCTGAAATATTGAATCTATTTCTCATGAAATGATTATTTAGAACCTAAGAAAAAGTATTACAGAACTGAGAAAACTGGCCATCTGTTTGCTTGCACTTCAGATTTCTCCATGGAGTCACAGAGAACAAACTTCCTTTAGGAATACATTTCTGTCAGCATATTCCTTCTGTGTCATGTTGTGGCTTGCATAGCCCAAACATCTGAGGACTTTGATGGTATTGATTAAAAACTTATACTTTTAATGTCCTTGCTTTCCTATTAGTAAGTTTCATTTCCTGACAGAGCTAATTGCTCAGTCCCCTCTAAAATTATCTGCATGCAAAAAATGTGTTGCTTTTCTTTGCCCAAACTTTGCTTTTTTTTTTTTTTGGTCCTGATGCAGGACTGCTGGCTGATGACTGTATTGTAAGTCACTGATTGTATTTATATAACCAAATTGTGATCTTCATTAGCACACTGTCACCTGCAAGTATGTCATATTCCTTCTGAATGCTATAGACATTGCATTTCTTTCTTTCACCTAACTGTTTTGCTAACAGTAACATTTTTTTCTCATGATAAGCAAGCAGATCTTAATTTCTCAATTTGATTCCCTAGCAGACTCAAACGGAAAGTTCTTATGGACTTATTTATTGCAGCAGATATAAATGGAACACTTGCTCCCTTCCTGAGCATAACATTTTGCTCTTTTGGGTACACTGATGACTGTCATTCAAATATCACAGACCTTGGTGGTACAATGTTATGGAGCACTGGAGTTAGACATATCTTTTATTTTCTCTTAGACATTGTCATCACTAGTAGTTGTCACTATATTAACTTGAACTACCCGTTAAATTTTACCACAGACTGCTTCTTATGTAACTGGTGCTGCAAGTCAAATTGTGCCCTCAAGTAAATCTTCTTTCTTGAGGGAAAATAGAAGATTTACAAGGTAGTGGAGTACCTGAGATCCATTTTTAATTGCTTCTGGCTGTGTGATTCCTAGGTGGATTCCTGGGCTGAAATTCAGGGTTCTGCTTTCTGGTCACGATTGTGCGTGAACAAGTTATGTAGTATAGAATCAACAACTCATTTTCTGCTTCTGTGCCTGTCTGTTGTAATACAGATACTTTAGTTCATGGAGTGTTTCTCAATATAATGTTATGCAGTAAGTAGCACTAGAGACTTAAAGTTCGGGTTTTAATTTCTTTAGAATTTTTATAGTATGTATGATTAATCCAGTTTGTACCAACTGTTGACCAAGCTTCTATAGAAATGCACAAGTCCATAAAAAGTAGGATATTAATTTGATTTTTTAATGTAATGTAATCAATACTTCCCACTGCTTCATGTTGTACCTCTATAATATATTATAGGTCTTTCTTGCAGAGAGCTATACTGATAACTCCTGTGAGCTGATGAATGCTGCTCTGTTTGAAATCTTACTCCAAAAGGTTGAATATTTTTTCCACTTGATCTTCATTTGTAAGGATTTACAGAATTTGTGGCTGGGTTCTTTGATATGGCACTGCCCCACATGTGAATGATGGGGAGCTGGAAGGCATGATGAAGATGCTTGCCAAGAATAATTAGCTTCTGCATTGTGAAGCAGCTCAAATATTGTATTACAGTATGTAATTCGGGTGTACACACTGCCTGTAGTTCAAAGCATTTCATTAGTCTGCAGCAGCAGGCTTAGCTTCCTTTTTGGCCGTCTCCTTACATATTTATTAAACAAGATACATGCGGCACTTGAGAATAGGATCAGCATTTCCAGCTATAGTTGAGGGTTTCTTTGGCATAGATAGAAATTTATCTGAGTCATTTTTCTTTCCCTTTGTTTTTCTAATGACTGTCATACTCTGCCAGTCATTCTTGTGGCTTTGTGTTAAATCTTTGCTGGCTCACGGAGGTCGATGGCAAGAGCAGTTCTGGTGCACTGTTTGGATTGCTAAAAGAATTGTTAGATCTTTATATACATGATATTTAGTAAACTTCAGCAGTGTCCTCAAAAGCAGGCTTGTGCCAGTTCAGATTTGTCATCTGTAACTTGTGGCAGCATTAGAGTTCTTTGGTCAGTTGGATCTGCGTTACCTTCTTGCCTTCAAATACTTCTTACGTGCTTCTCCCACTCTTGATCCGTATTTGCTCATGACTTTGAATTCATTTGTGTGAACAAATGTAAGCTGTGTGTCACATCCTCAGTTGCAGTAAATCAGTGTGCCACTCATAAATCACTGACGTCTACCTATTGGCTAAGATGTAGCCCCTTATCTTTCTATACTTTCCATTGCAGAGATGTACTGTATTTTAGAGGATAAGGTGTTAGAACTATACCCTTGAGTACAAAAGACTCTTCTTGCCTTAAAATAACCCCAATTGCCTTCTTTACACTAGATCAAATGGAATTTAAAGCAGAACACTCTTATTTTATTATACTTAAGTACTTAACTATTTAAGGTTACAACAGGTTACAAAACCCATTAAGAAAAAGATGCAATTTAGAGTGCTTCATTAGTTATGTCAGAGATGTTAAGTCTACCTAATATCAAACCCTGACTTTGTGTTTCTTATGGCAGAATGTTCAACTGCTCTACTAGCACAAGCTTGCTATGAGTTTGCTTCTAATAACTAAACATTCCTTTTTAAATGATCAATTTTTAATTTATTCCTGTCACTAGTGGTCTTCTCCAGTGTGCCATAAGTAGGTTTATGGACCACACTAAGTTGGGTGGGAGTGTTGATCTGCTGGAGGGTAGGAAGGCTCTGCAGAGGGATCTGGACAGGTTGGATTGATGGCCTGAGACCAGGTGTAATGAGATTCATCATGATTAAGTGCTGGGTCCTGCCCTTGCATCACAGCAATCCGAGGCAATGTTACAGTCTGGAGGCAGAGCGGCTGGAAAGCGGCTCAGCAGAAAAGGAGCTGAGGGTAGTGGTCTACAACAGGTGAACATGACCCAGCAGCGTGCCCAGGTGGCCAAAAAGGCCAATGGCATTCTGGCCTGTATCAAAAATAGTGTGGCCAGCAGGACCAGAGAAGTGCTTGTCCCCCTGTACTCGGCAATGGTGAGGCCATACCATGAATACTGTGTCCAGTTCTGGGCCCTTCACTTCAAGAAAGTTCACTGACATGCTGGAGTGTGTCCAGAGAAGGGCAACAGAGCTGGTTAAGGGTCTAGAGGGTAAGTTCTGTGAGGAGCATCTGGGGGAGCTGGGGGTGTTTAACCTGGAGAAAGTAGGCTCAGAGGTGACCTTATTGCTACAAGTACCTGAAAGAAGGCTGTACCAGAGTGGGGTTTGGCCTCTTGGAATTGACTTGTATAGCAACTGCATGTCTCTGACACTAAATGCATTAGTGCATGGAGAATATACTGTATCTACTTAGGAATTACTTTCCTCATGGAAATGGAAAGAGAGTTTGTGTGTCCCGTATTTTCTCATGTTGGTCTTTACCGTATTTTATCAGCTTGTAAATGAAAAGATCACTTTCCCTCCTAACTGCTTTTCTTCTCTTGTGAGGGAAGCCTCTGTGAGAGCTCAGAATAAAGCTGGGTACCTTCTATGTGTTCTGCAGATAGTCCTGCAAGCAGCAGGTTTAGCTATGCTGGATTTGCTGTGGTTTTATTTCTGTTGGATTCCTTTGTTTCTAACAGATAAAACTTCCAGTGGAATTTTTCCCTACCAGTGCATAACCTAGTCTCCTTCGCAGCTTCTATATTCTCTACAGGTTCAGTGAGCACACTCTACATCTGTTCACTCAGCAGAGGCATTAACAAAGATCTTCCTTTTAGCTTGTGACTTATTTTCAAGAAACTTGACAGAATCTAGTATGTTTGCAATCTCTACACTCTACTAGCTTTGGTTGCGGTTGACCAAAACATTGCAACATAGGCAGACATCCAAAACCAGAAGTATTTTGTGAATTGCTTTCATGCATTTATACTAACACAGTAGGCGTCTGCATGTAGCCAAAGTTCTGGTGAATAGATGAGTTCTCAGAAAGTTTCATTTCCTGGGGTTTATGCCTTTTTTTTTCCCTGAATCATAGAGATGGTTTGTGAAACAAAAAGAAAATGTTTTGAATTTTAAATGTAATTCTGGTGAAAAGGAAAAAAGTGTTCACTCTTTTTGTATATTCTCAGATGTAACCAAGAATTTTTCTACTAATATGGCTGAACTGTGAAGAGAGAAAATGTTTTTATACAGTTCCTGAATAGTAACTGTGCAATGAAGTATGTCTATCTAAGATTTTGTAGGGTTGCAGGAACAACTTCGTAGTAAAGCTGCCAGTGTTCATTGTGTCAGCTTGTAAGAAGTATCTACTTTTCAGTTGAGTAAATGGAGTAACCAGCGTAACTGTTCTCAAGCTGCTTAAGACCTGAGAACTTGAGAACAGAGGGGCACCACAGGTGCTATTGTGTTTTCTTTTGGAGCTTGAGCCTTTAGGAAAATAGTGCTATGTAAAGCCATAGGCAGATGTCCTCTTTCAGATTCTTGTCACAGAGGTCACTAGAGGCTGCTAAAACTTGCTGCCCAAATTTGTCACTCAGTGAAGCAACTTCTCTGTGTTCTTTCTAATATGCTTCAGACCAAATCAGCTAATTTAGCTCAGATCAGCAATTTCAACAGCTTGAGCTGCCTTAGCTCTTCCAGTTTCAAGCATATTAGCTCTCTTAAGCCTTTTTAACCAGCGATATGTGACATTAGTAATTTATAGCAATGAGCTATTACTGGGCAGATTTAGGCTGAGATGTAAGAGCACTTTTCTTCATGGCCCATATTTGAGTACCAGTTAATTAGATGCATTTTGGAAGAACAGATGTGCTCAGGTGCATAAAAATGTTCATCACACATGACAGAGGTCTATGAAAGTATGACTAGCGTGGAAAATTAATTATACATATGAGCATCTATAAAAGATTTAAAAAGTCCTAATGAATTAAATTTAATGAACAAATATTACAAAATAGAGAAATACCAATGAAGGTGTAATACATTTAGGTTTGTGAGTACCTGCTTAGCATTGACTGACATTGCTTACTCTTGAGAGCGGTGTGCTGTGTCCCCTCTTTTTTTGAGGCTTTTTGCTGTTGTTGATAAACCTCTCTTGTTCCTAAGCAAGAATTAAAGAAACTGAGCTGTAGTAAAACTTCCTGTGACCTGAACACCATATCACAGCAAACCTTCCATAACATAGAAAGTACAATGTGCAACTGATAATAAAAAGTTATGTAGATTATAGGACCTACCTTACCATAACATGGAAAGTTCCTAAAAGATTCTGAAAAAAGCCCACCTCAACAAAAAAGTCTGAGCTGATTTTGCCTGGGCATAGTGTCACTTGCTTTCTCAAACTACACACATAAATCTAGTTAGTTTTAAATTAGCCAAAATGCTACGAAGAAACAACCAGTGCTGTTGAAACTGATTCTGACTGATGACTAAGCAAGCTTTGCCAAGCAGAGTAAAACTATTTTACAAGAAAATTTGAACTTGTTGGGTCTTAAAGGAAATGTAGAGTATGAACAGGTTGCACCAATATAGTGTGTTCGGCAATATGCAGCAGGATAAAGTGATCCTAAATCAGGAGTTGGTGTCCTTTCCTCTAAGTTAACACTAAGCTACAGTAGTTAGTAGGCAGTCACATGTCTGACTGTTTAAAATACTTTATATTTGATGTATTTGTCAAGATAAGAAGTTTGTATTTGTAGGCATGTCTGGCTTGACTGGAAAAATGTGGCTAAACTGCTAATGTAGTTTCAGGTAGGTCCTACAAATCTGTATAGCTTTTTGTTATCAGTTGTGCCATGCACTGTACCAGCGTGTCAATGCCATACTGCTACTCTTTTGTGTGAATGTTGAGCAAAATAAGTGCAATATGAATGGGTTTAATTTAGATATGATTTGTTAATCCTCTTTTACACCATTAAAGAAAGGTACTGCAATATTAGATTCAACACTATTCTTATTTATTTTAAAAGAAATCCAATATGTTCCTCTTTCAATATGTAATAATGGTCTCTTTCAAGCTGTTTTAAAACTTGAGAGAGCTGCACAGCACTGTTTGTCAAGGACCTGCTTACAGCTGCAACAGTCCAGACTGTTATGGCCTGGGAAATGAGCAGCCATCCTGAAAGATTCTGGTTTGACTTTCAGCAAGAAATAGTTTTTAATAAGGTCAAACTTGCTGCAGTAAATGTGGATGAATGCTGTTATGTAAATGTAGAAAATCATAAATTGTCATCAAAATTGCTAGTGGAAAAAACGTAATTATTGACAAAATACTTGTGTTAAGAGAGATTAGGAATAAAAGGTGAAACAGAACAAAAAAATGTAGACTACATCTGAATTAGGAAAACACTGGTGTTTTCTCCTGGCAGCATTTACCGTAGGAGATTTCCTTTGCTTAAATCCTCTTTGTTTAACCCATAGATTACTTTTACCATGAACCCTAGACATGGACAGCTGCTTACTGTCTTGCTGCAATGTCTGTATATTGCTACTACCCTTATATTCATATCTTGAGTTGTAGAACTTTAATTGTTTTGCACGTAACTCTGTGGACTTCTGCTTGGTTTTGTATCTTCAGACAGACAGTGTAATTCTTGTGTATGATGTTGGGACAGGGCTATAGGGTCCAAATACAGGTTTGTGTACAAAGAGGAAATAAGTTATCCATAGTGAAAAATACAGTTGTGTTTATTCCAGTGTCTCCTTTATGATAAGCTTTACACTATATTTTGAAATTAGGACACCTAGCTCACCTAGTAAAGATAACCTTAAAAAACCAGTTGACAAACCTCATGTTCAGGTGGAAAAAAAAAAGGTGGGAGGAAAGAAACAGGAACAGACCCTGTAGACATGTTGAAATCATCTCTTTGCATAGATGGGTGTCCTAGGATTAAGGACAATGAGCTTTTAATGATGAATTTGCTGTGAAGTACGGATTTTTATTCCACAGTGTGCAATTTGATTCCCTCTTGCTGTTAGGGAATCAAACATTTTGAGAAACAAATTTTTAATTCCTTACTGTGCCGAGTTTCTTTGTGCAGTGACGATGAGAAATCATTAGTGAGCTTATCAAGGCTCTCACATTCTCAGGGCAAATTTGCACGAGCCCAGGTAGGGCTATGAAACCTATAGCAATTGCCTCTCCTCCAGTGCCAGGCTGACTGCCAAATATAGGTGATTATTTTCAGAGGTTCAGAAATCAAAGTTTTATTTTTTACTAGAAAATAATAATTTTCAAAACCTAAAAGGTTTTGTGGAAGTGTACCTGTATCACTGAAGTGTAGTCTGAGAAAAAAAATGAGTTCCCTTAGAGTCTGTTAAGAGAAAAGAAATACAAGGGCACTCCCAGGTTGACATATCTCCCCATCCTCATGATAATGAGGAAGAGGAGGGATCTCAGGCAATGGAGTTGTAGTGTCCATCTCAGCATCTTCTCTTGAAGTTGTTGCACTTTACATAAATAAGTAGAGTTGAACCACGGAGTCACTAATCATTTGTAGGCCCAGGAGGGGAGAAGCTTACTATTTGTTATTTATCCATATCACAAAACCTCTAGTGGGAAAAAAGTCAACAGATCTACCTCAAAAACAACCCTTCATTCAGGATACTCACACAGGATGTAGGAAAACAGTACAAAATTTTTAACCCTCTGTGTTCCAGAAGAGCTGCATAATAATCAGGCTATTTTAGGGTAAAATTTTTCTTTTACTGTGTTTCAAGAAAAAAATAAAACCAGCATCAAAAAATCTTTGAACAAGTTTGGTGCTACCCATCTACAGAGTAGGATATGTATATGTTTGGGGATTTTGGTTGGGTTTGTTTTTTTTTTAATTTCAATATATTTCTTGAATGGAAGAAAACATTTCCTGTCAGTTCTAATTGGACCTAAAAGAACATGTTGGGCAATGTTTCTCAAAAGAAAAAATAAAGCTGCAGAATGAGGTGGATTAATCATTACTATAAAGTATCTCACCTAAACCTTTTTGTTCTTACAGTACTTTTGATCTCTGATTTCTTTTACCTAAAAGTTAGGGGCAAGTCATAAGTTAACATGAAAGAGTATGGCACCATGTAAATCAATGCTGAGCTTTTGGCATGGTGCTTCTGAAAGAAAATATGCAGGAAAAAATCCTTTTGTGGGTTTCAGGGAAATAAATTGTTAATGAATATTGTGAAAGATCACATTTGTAGTAAGGGAAAGACTGACACAGTGTTGTTAAGTTTATAACTCGACACATGGAGGAGCAGGCTGAGTTGTCTTGTGGTTATGCTGGATGACGTTTGTCCATTGCCTACCTGATATCCAAAACAAACCATCTCCCATCCTGACCTTTTCACAGGCACAGAAACAGTGACTGATACTTGCAAGGTCAGTTCAAGGGTTAGTACAGCCAGAATAATTTCCTGAGGCAATATGACACAGAAGTGCAACATAAATATTGATTTACTTGTTGTACAGTGTGAAGAAATTGTATGACTAACACGGTCCATTCAGTTTAAACTGTAGGTTTCTTATCTATTACATAAATCAAATTATACTGAGATGTATCTGACTTCCAAAGAAGTGTTTGTGTTCTTCTGCAAAAGCCAAATATCAGACCAGTGGTAACAGAATTATCTTAAAAACCAACGTAAATAGGCGAGATTGTGCTTAAAAGACTAGGGGTGAATACCCACAGTTTTGATATGATTGTACTATTTTTATGTATTTGTACAATTTAATGAGATCTAATCATGACAGAGTCTCTTGACCACTACTACAGTAATATTTTGAATATATTCATAAGCAATGATGCTAAAGCAAAGATTATAAAAAAAATTAATAATAGTAAAAGTTCTGTTAGAATTACCTTGCTAAAGCCAAACTATCTTCATCCACCTCCTTAGTCTTTTAAATTGTAGGCAAAAAGATTATTCTCTTCTCAGCAACATCAGAAATAAGTATGGAATTTTACTTATGGTTCCATTTACTTTTCTAAGTGGAACTTTACTTAGGAGATGAAGAAGATCATCTGTACATTTTGCATAGTGAGAGTCTGATTCAACACATACTCACTGGGAATAATCCATCAAGAGTATCTATTCAGACAAGAACTTCTCATTTTCCCATTACCATTAGTAAGGCATGAGAGTCCAGTGGTAAGGAGTGTGCTCCTAGCCCAAAGGCTGACTCACACATCACTCAACCTGAGAAGGAATCATTAAAAACTAAATAAATGTTGAAGCTAAAAGCGATGTTTACTGGTTGCCTTTGATCTTAGTTAAGGGAAGAGTGCAAAAGTATAGCCCATCTGTGCTATGTAAATACACCACAGCTAATTGGATGTGAAGGGAAGAACAATTTCACGGCTCAAAAATGCCCTCCTTGCTTTGCTGCCCCTCCTGCTGCTTTCAGGAATGAAGATGATTGAAGTTGTTAGCTAAATCTGATGGTGAGGTAGTGATTTAGTAAATTTATTAAGTATAAACTATGCAAAAATGAGTAACTTTGTAGAGAAGCCTATTAACACAGTCTTTAAAAGAAAAACAAAAAAAACGTTTTTTGTTAGACACCAGAGGATTTAGATGGAGAAGAGTCAATATGAATGCCTCAACTCTTGGAATGCTTTCAATCGACTTTCCCAGTTTGTCAGACACGAGGAATTCTATTGAGGTTTCTTTGGCAAAGACAACTGAAGCTTTTTCTAAACGTTGGCATTTATAATTTATTAATATAGTGTGAGCTCAGTCAGCACCATTGGGTGTCGCGAAGTTCAGCAGTCAAATCAACCACACAAAGACATGAAAGCTTAAGGAGACAGACTTTGTTTGCTTTGTTACCTACAGGTAACTTTATTTTAATTTTATTCTGCAGTGATTTCTGAATATGCATTTGTAAAGTTTCTGAAGAACTTTCAGAACCAAACAGGGATCATGAATTTTTTTCCCAGATGGAACTCCCAATTTTCACATTTCAGCTTGGTCTAAGAAAGTTCCAGTTCCTAATAATGATTTTGTGAGATAACAGTTTCTGGGCCTTGGAGCTATTGACATCTCAGACAAAACCAGCAATAATCTGCTTAAAAGTGAAGTTGATGGTTTCTAGTGGGCATTTTTTGACAAAAACTTGAGCTATTCCTTTGTATTCTGATCATATGTTCTAAGAAATTGAAAACTAAAATCGTTAGTAGGTCTTTTTAACAATTAAGTTTTACACATGTACATTTAGTGATTTGTATTTCTTGTTTTCATTGTAATGCCCAGAGTAATACATATGAGTTGAGCTCTTCAGCAAAATCCTGATGGGAACATTGTAATATCCTTTGATCCCTTCTAGTGGGGTCAAAGACTATTACAGAATTGCAAACATGGCAGCATGGCTATTTGAGCCACCCACTTCTTGCCAAAAAGGTTTTAATATTTTAAACTGCTGATTTAATCACAGAGTGGTTAAAGCTAGAAGGGACTTCTGGAGGTCATCTAGTCCAATCCCCCTGCTCAGTCAGTGCCATCTAGACCAGGTTGCCCAGAACCATGTCCAGGTGGCTTTTGAAGATTTCCAATCTTGGAGACTCACCACAGAACAACGTGTGCCAGTGCTCAGTCATGCTCACAGTAAAAAAGTGTTTTCCAATGTTCAGAGGGAACGTCCTGTGTTTTGGTTTGTGCCTGTTGCCACTAATTTAGTTCTACTTCGAAAATCTCTCACTTCTCTGATTATGTTGAAGCAACAGCAGTATCCTCCTCAGAAACAAACTGTTTTAGCTACCAGGGGAACTGTTCTTGAGGATACATCCTTTCACCTAGAAGAAATGTTTTTTGTATGACTGTGCTGATTTGGAAAGCAAACCTGTGAGAGACTATGAGTCAGAAGTACAATTTAATATGAACAACACAACAAAACAACACAAATGCAACAGTACAAAAAAAGTAACCTGACAGAGTCAGAAAGTAACCTGACATGACACCCTGTCAGTCAGGGTGTAGTAGCAGTCCGATTGAATGGTGGCTGCAGTCCTGGAGTGATGGATCTGTTGGAGCAGTGATCCCGCAGATCCGGTTCTCTCCTGAAGGTGCAGCAGCAGCTCTTGTCCTCTGGGAATCCAGCAGGCAAAGGGCTCCCTGTGCTGGTCCAAACGCCAGCTTATATTCCTGTGAGCCTGTTTGGCTCCCCACCCCTGGGGTGAGTCACCTCACCATGGACAAGGGATAAGGATCACTGGGAGGATGTCCCATGCATGGGTCCTTGACAGCCCGTCAATCAGAGACAGCCCCTGAGGGAGGGACAAGGTGATAACGATCACTGCCCCACCTGCTTTAACAGCTTGTGGAGATGATAATAGAATACATACCATGGATACACCCCACACTGCAACCCAGGACAATGACACAAGAAATAGTATAAGAAAGCAGCTTGAACAATTATTGTACTCCTGGTCCACAAGCATCAGTGCACAGAATCAACACAATTACAACTATTGAGCAAAAAAGAGATCTTAAAAAGAAATGAACCTTTTCTCAAAATGCAGGTTGTGCATGAAAACAAAGCAATAGAAATGCTTAAAAAGGACATTGTGCTACTTGAAAATCAAAGAGCTTCCCTCTTTTTCTTTATTTTGAGTGAGGCTGATTGATTGCTTGAGGGAAGGGCTTATTTCTTTTCATCAGCTAGTGAGTGACAGTGGTCCTTCTGGCAGATTCTTACAGGCAGTGTAGTAAGGAACATAGTACTTTGCCAAATTGGTCAGAGGGGAAGGAAAGCATCAGATAGGTATGTGTTGTAACAGAAGAACATTCTTTTGGCCTTGTAGGATATTTGATAACAGCAAAGAGTGGTTTTAAGCATTCACACTACAAAATTCTGATGTGTTCTGTCATAAAGCAGTAAATTATTTAAATATGGAATGCTTGTTTTCCTGCATGGCTTCAATGAAAGATATTTTTCTGATAGTCTGTGTTCCTACTCTCGCATCTCAACACTGTTTGTTAGGATGAATTTGCAAATACTTAATACAGAAATACTTCTAGACTTTAGAACAACTTATATCATTATGTGAAACTTTGTTCGAAAGCCTTTTTCCAAGTAGATAAAATGATTAGAAGAAAAAAACAACAGAAGAATCCAGCACAAATTATCATCCCCATTCCCATACTGAGAAACTCAGCTACATAGTGAGAGCCTAATGATACAGTTCTATATTTATAAGAATCCAAAGGGCATTATTTACTCTGAACTAACTGTAATTGGCCTGTTCCAGAGGCCCAATAACTTCTTTGTAGTTCTGCAGTGTTCCTGGTACCTTGTTTTGTAAGAATAGAAACACATGTTCTTCATACTTTTGCCCTTGACATATAGCCTTAGGGTATAGAGATATCGCTATATGGGATGTGCAGTTTATTTTGAGACCATAAGAGAAAAAAAAACGTTTGGGGAAAAAAAACCCTGGGTTTCCCTAGATTCTCATTGAATATGTGTTTTGTTCGTGCATCTCTTATGCACTCCTTTTTTATTATATAACTGTAATCACGTATTTTGACAAGTTGTACATAACTGGACTTTATAATTTTACTTCTGTTATTTCCTGAAGGTTACTATGTTCTCTGTTCAAGGACATTAGGCAGTTTCCACGGCCTAAAACTAGTGCTACTTGTATAAAGCAATACATCCTGGTCATTTGGACACAGTCTGTCTGTGCATAAGGCTACTAACTGGTACAAAGAATTTCTTTACTACAGTGGAAACTTGGAGAGGTTTCTGGCATGAAAGAAAGTGAGTGTTTGAGAGGGACCATAAAAACAGTTTCTGAGAATCTGCTGCAGCTGAGTGGTTTTCCCAGATGCCGATTCCAAAATATGAGTAAGAGTGTTTTGTTTTATTTGTGATTGTGGAGAGATGTCCACAAGTTTCTAGATGTGCATTTCACCTCACTTGCCCTGCTGGCCACTCTGCTTTTGATGCAGGCCAGGACGCAGTTGACTTTCTGGCTTGCAGGCATGCATTGCCAGCTCATGTCCAGTCTCTCATCCATCTGCACCTCCTATTCCTTCTCAGCAGGGCTGGTCTTGATCTGTTCATCCGCAGATTTTATTGATACCAGGGAGTTGCCCCAACCCAAGTGCAGCACCTTACACTTGGCCTTCTTAA
Organism: Acanthisitta chloris; assembly: GCF_000695815.1. Taxonomy (NCBI): domain Eukaryota; kingdom Metazoa; phylum Chordata; class Aves; order Passeriformes; family Acanthisittidae; genus Acanthisitta; species Acanthisitta chloris. The sequence goes on along the minus strand of NW_008659832.1, from coordinate 4,404 downwards.
GCCACATAAGATTCCCATGGACCCACTTCTTGAGCTTGTCCAGGTCCCTCTGGATGGCATCCTGTCCTTCAGGCATGTCAACTGCATAACTCAGCTTAGAGTCATCTTCAAATTTGCTGAGGGTGCACACAATCCCTTCATCTATGTAATTAATTCAGACATTAAATAACACTAGTCCCAGTATGGACCCCCATGGGACACCACTTGGCACTGACGCCCATTGGGACTCTGAGTCATTGACCACTACCCTCTGGATGTGACCATCCAACCACTTTCTAATCCATCTAACAGTCTACCCTCTGAATCCACCTCTCTCAGTTTTAGAGAGAAGGATGTTGTGGGGGACCATGTCAAAAGCTTTACAGAAGTACAGATAAATGACCTCTGCAGCCCTTCCCTTGTCCACTGATGTAGTCACGCCATCATAGAAGGCCAGTAGGTTGGTCAGGCAGGGTTTGCACTTGGTGAAGCCATGCTGGCTGTCTCAAATCCCTTCCCTATCCTCCATGTGACTTAGGATATCTTCTAGGAAGGTCTGTTCCATGGTCTTCCAAGGCACAGAAGTGGGGCTGACAGGGCAGTAGTTCCAGGGTCCTCCTTTCTACCCTTTTTAAAGATGGATACATTTCCCCTTTCTCCAGTCTGGGACTTCACTCGACTGCTATGACTTTTCAAATATCATAGAGAGTGGCTTGGCAACTGAATAAGCCAATTCCCTCAGGATGCCAGAATGCATCTTGTTTGGTTTGTTACAGTGGGAGGGACTTTGCTTCTCCAGTCCCCATCCTCCAGTCCATCCACTGGAGTGGTATGGGAAGAGTGGTCACCAGTGAAGACTGAGGCCAAAAAATTGTGGAGTATCTCATCTGTTGCCTTGTCCTCATCTGTTATTATAAATTTACCAGCATTGTTTACTGGGGCAGGGGGGAGGAAGGGGGAGGGAGTGGGGTACACCTTCTTTGACCTTCCTTTTCTGGTGACATCTTCATCTTGCCTTCATTTAGAGTAGCCTGGAGGTTTTCAGAGCCTGCAGCCCCAAAAGACAATACACATGCAAAGACTATCTGGATCACATCACTGCTTGGCAGTGTCCTTGTCTTGCCTCCAAGACACTCCCATTTTAAGGCAACACAGGTCAAAGCCCTTGGCTGTGTGCTTGCTGTCTCTTTTCCAGCCTCTTTGCATCACTCAGATGATCTCAACCTACCAGACAACAATGAAGAATATGTACTTACCTTTTCCTTTTGCTGTTCTGAAATTCCTTAAAGTACTACAAAGGTTAGTACAAATACATTTGAGCGCTAGTAGAAGAGTTTAGTACAGTTTTTTGTTCTCCAGGAATAGTAGAACACCTTATATGAAGATCATGAGGAACTAATAAGTAACGTGGATATGGTTCCTATGTACTGCCATATAGTAATTTTCCTCTTTGAAAAATCTGAACAGAAGTTGTTCCCAAATAACAGTGAGAATATGTGTACAGCCATCTCTGGTGGTGTGTTAAGAGCTGGGCCATGAACCAAGTCTTTTATAAAACAGACAATAGACACCCTTTAAAAATATAGATGGGCAGTGCCAAATGATTATGGCTGAGGTTTTTCTTTCTTCTAGCCTTTCTTTTGAGGTTTTGGGGTTTTGTTGGGGTTTTTTTGTTTTATTTGTTGGGTTTTTTTCCATGTGCCATGCTGAAAGCTACATGTAGTGGAGTTGCTTATAGTAATCTGTGAGCTGAAAAAAAGAACACTTACTGACACTTCCTTACTTGCTAAAAGCATATACAATATAACATGCAAATTCTTCAAGCAGCTGGTGTTAAACTGTACTTCTCTCCCTCATATTAAAGACTAAGGAGACATAAAAAGAACCTTTGAAATTTCAAAATGCCTCTTATTTACAGAAGTTAATCTGTTTTAGGACCTCCATCATCTGAGTAGGGAAGCTTGATCATATGACTGTACCAAAAAAAATGATTAGTAGATCAGTCCAGGATGGGAATAATTACAGGGTGCTCTCTTAGAGGTAACACAGAAATCAGAAACAGTGTTCTGAGCCTCTCAAAGCTACGTGGCTGATAATTATTCTTTTATGATTAACTTAGTGGTACTGGGATGTTATACTTGAATAGCTGTTAACCTCAACATTTTCCACTACGTTGTGTAACAACAAAAGCATAGGCCAAATTTAGAATGTTAGTAGTGTTTAGAAAATAAAACTTTCCTACGGTTGTTCTGTCTTTCAGAACTGCAGGTGTGCTTGTTTGATAGGTACTTTGCCACCATTTAGAAAACCTTTTATTTTTATTTAAGATAGCAGGGCTGGCCTGATGGCTCTGAGGTCTCAGAACTGTCATGAGGAGCTGAGTCCAGCACGTCTTTAGCCTAGTGTTGGCTATCAGAAATTTACTTGATCTAAATGGTCAGTAGTGTCCCCATGGCAGCAACTGATTCTTGAAGTGTGGCAGTCTAAAACAAAAGGTCATGAGAAATATCCTAAGGGTAATGGGACTTCCTTGTGACTGATGGATTCTGCTTTCTAACGTCCTTTGAAACACACTGGGAAGGTGGATAGTAGATAAAAATTCCTGATTGTAAGATGGTGTTGGTCACATATATATTATTGCTAAATAAATAACAAACTGAGCATTTTATTACTTTTACCAAAATATTGTATCCCTTGAGTTTATTTTGTTCGTTCCATACTTCTTGGAAAAACCTTACCCATATACTCTCTTCAGTGTTAGAAGGAATGATCTTTACTTGTTAAGAAAAACATGGTTCCTAGTATCTGATTTTGAAGAATTGCTGATGAGCAGGCTGAAGGCTAGCAGCAAAGTAACATCATACAGATTAATTTTACTTCATTATGGATTGTATCCTCAATGGAATCATTACATGAGGTCATCAGATAACTCTGGATATGTTAACCACACATCTGCTTCTTCAAAAGCATTCAATTCAATACACTTACAAGCATATTATAAACAAAGCTGTTTCTATTTTCAGTAGTGATCTTGCTGAAATCTGCATTGTGAGGTCAAAAAACTGGTTGTGTGCAGGAACTAGTGAGCTGTGATGTCTGATGTGTTGCAGAACATCATAGATTCTCTTTTGATTGATAAACAGGCTGGGAAATCCTGACTTTATTGGCCAGGGAATTCCTTTAGATCAGATAGCATTTACAGTAAGTATGTCACGTCTAAAAGATTGTGTTTACTATGGGGAGTTTTTGGTTGAGTGTTGGTTAATGTGTTTACTGATGTGGGAGATTAATCATCATACAGGCAAGGACTGCAAAATTTTCTTTAAATGGTTCTGCCAATTAATCTCTATCCAAACAACTTGTTGCATTACCTTTTTCCAGAGTTAAATGGACATTTTTCAAAATTGTGTAGTGTTTTTGTAATAGCCACAAATACCCAAAGTTTAACAGTTGTGAAGGAGCCTGAAGGGTTTGAGCATGTGCTGAGAAATACAAAAAGATACAAAACTAGTATCCAAAATGTTGAACCGTGTTGCACTGAGCTATTTGGCAGTAGTCCATGCTGGAGTGTTTTATTTAAAAGGAGTTTTAGTTAATTTGTTTGTCTGATTTTTTGCTTGTCTGACATTTTGAAAATGTGGTTCATTTGATGTGAAACAAGTTAAGGGATATGTTACAGATGGCAATAACAAGCCCACTGAAGAAATACTTCTCTCCCTCGGAGTCATGTTTGCATGTAGCTGATCCAAATGTATCCATGCCAGGAGTTTCAAAACTTGATGTTTCAGATACACGGCTTGCAAGACAGCATGCCTGGGCTCAAACTCACTCAGCTCAGTGTGGAGGAGCATTCTCCCCTTCAGAGCCACACTGGGAAAAAAACCTCCAACAAACCAGGCTTTGTAGGTGAGGCCTGGACCCTACACATCAGATTATTTGTCTGAAATTATTTGCATACCAACAGATCTCCTGTTGTTGGAGACCTATTGAAGAAGGGAATGTCTGTCTTCCTGTCTGTAACTGAAACTTCTGCAAAAAGTTAGTTCCAATGAAACATTCAGTGATTTTGGTTAAACCATGGCTTTCCAGACAGGTATTGGGTCCGTTTCCCATATCGCTGGGTCCAGTTCCAATACTTTTTCGTCAGCCTTATTGTATTTTATTTTTCTCCTTTTGCTTACACATACTCAAAAACAAACACACGTGCAGGCTTTGGGTTAGGGCAAACACGACTGTAGTTACTTGAGCCCTCCTTTAGCAGGTGGTGCTTCAGAGGGTCATCTTTCTTTGGAGCATTTACACGTGCTTACATCTTCCCCTCTCTTATATAAACATTAACCGGTTAATTCTGATGGTGAGCTGGTGGATATGTATGAAACGACGGGGCGGACGGCTCAGCGCGGCTCACACCGAGGGATGGGTGGG
>NW_008659831.1:84772-105005 GCF_000695815.1 Acanthisitta chloris | reverse complement strand
TCCTCCTACACGTACAGCCCTTCTCCAACCATCTTTTCCTTCCCGAACTCCTCTCGTGCTTCTCTCTCTCCTCGTTAATCCCGCGACCTGCTCTTCTCCCCGCCGTGCATGTGACAGAAGCCCCCTCGGCGCTCCCTAAACTCCACGCAGGACCCAGTAGCTAGTGCAGACAGGCCACTCTTCCCCTTCCCAGTGTCTCGTCCCGGCCGCCTCGCGCGGAAGTGCAGTGTGTGCTAATTCGCAGTGTACAAATTAAGGAGATTAAGTAATTCTCAATTTCGGGTTCTGGAGGCTGCCCTATAACCTAGTGGCCTTCTCACAGGGAAAAAGACTGGCGTGAATGTAGTTTTTAATTGAAAAACAGAAAGAAAAACCAGCCTGAGCTGGTACCTTTTCTTAGTGGGTGAAATATACGAAGGGTTTAACCCTGTTAGATCAAAGCTGGTTAAGCATTTTATGTAGAGGAAGGGGGAGGAGGGAGATTTTTTTTTTCTAAGGATTTAATGAGCTTTAATATCTGTAATAAAGAGTTAGTTGTATTGCAGTGTTGCATTCTTAATAATCTGCCACGCTTTGCCAAACATGTTCTTGTCCGCAAAGTAGGTGTTCTTGCTAGTTTTGTTTAAGGTCTGTGCGTTGCAAAATACTGTTGTACACTGGTAAATAGCTGAAACAAGGAGAAGATGCTAAAATGTAGCCCCTTAGTCATCTGCTCACTTCATGGAGTGAAAGAGTTACTGCAGGACTGTATGACTTAATGTTTTTGCGCTACCTACACCAAAGCCTGAGGAACCTACAGAAGCCAAGCGAGAGGATCTAAAAATGAATCACTTTCAATTATGTGCAATTTGGTGCTGTTCCTGAATGCAAGATTTGCTGCAGCAGAGCTTTTGAAGCAGTTCAGTCAATGAAATATCCTCAAATTTTGCATACAAAATAGGATAGAAAAATGACTGCTCGAAACTGAATGGCAATTAATTGAAACTGCCTTTGTTTCAAATGAGTTCAATGCTTCTAACCTCCAAGCATTTTATACAAAGTCATGTAAAGAATATATTTTGTTTAGAACACTTTAGAAGGATGTATCCTTCTGTTTGACAGTTATTTGATTTTGACCTAGCACAGACTGAATGGAAAAGCTGCAGCATGCAGGGAAAGGCATGATTTGGTCAGAGCATTTTAATATTTATGGCTTATCTGAACACACAGGGTTAAAACCCTGGTAGTTTTTTGAATATATCAAAGCAGTAATCTAGTCTATTTCCCGCTCTCCTCTACAAGCTGTTTGATGGCTTGAAATGTGGCTTGTAAATTATTTTTTTTTGTACAAGTGTGGTACAAGTCATCATAACTTCATTGGATTATTACCCATTCCTTTAAAAGTAGCACTCAAAATAAGGAAATGACATGCAGTTATTTTATAAACTGGCTTTCTATAGATCATGATAGATACAAATATGTTTAATGCTTTTCTGGTTTTTTTTTCTATAATTCTTGCTGATATTTAAGCTTGTTTTAATTCTGGCTGTTAGTACATCAGCAACTGGGCTAACATTGGCTTGTCTTTGAGGGGGAGGTTACAATATGTTTTGGTGTTTGTGTGGAGGTCACACAGTGCTTGCATTTAAGATCTACCTATTAATTAGTTCCTATTGCTGAGAACGATATTTCAAAACGAGTGCAAGAGTGTTTAACAGATTTCTCAGCATCAGGAGATGTATGTGAATGTGAAACTGCTTGTGAGCCTGCTGCAGCAGCGATGCATTCTGGATCAGTCATTACTTAACAGATGGACTTTAATATACAACAGTCAGTATTCCCAAAGCAGAAGGAGGTTATATTGTGTCTGCTGGGTTTTTTTCTTCTCAGGGCAGGGAATGTTTCAAACTTATGTTTGTATATTTACAACTTAATTTACTCCTATGTGAAGCAAACATGGTGAATATGGCAGATGAAAAGTAAAGCTGAGGCATATCCCTAAACTACTAAACATCATCTGATTCTGTATCAAGAATAGGAACTTTAAATAAAATGTGGTTTTCTATTTTAGAAGCATTCTTTGGGGGGTGGAGAGAACTTGGTTTGGCTTGGGGTTTTTTGCTGCTTGGTTTTTCTTCAGTGTTTAGCTTTAGTACTTCTGAATGACTTTTGTTGCAAGTGTGATAATGACTGAACCGTGCCCAAAGACCTGATCTCGGTTTGATATGTCAGTTGATATGTTAAGTCTCAGAAGTGTAACCTATACTGTACCATATTGGGTAGTTAATAAGCCATTTAGTAATAGCTTTTTAGTCTAAGCATTCTGCATAGCTGAGACTTTTTATTATCAGAGAGAATCAGAAGACTGAGATGCTTTTTGAATTTTTCTTATCTGAGATTGCTGCTGTCTTCTCTGTAAAGCTTAAATAAGTCTATTCATTCTTCTTGCATCTGTGTGTAAGCAGCACTAAATGTCTGAGACAAAACTTTGTTTTGGTGTGCCCTTGTCATGGAGGTGGCTAGTCTTCTTTCCTGTTAAGTTGTCCTTTTAGAGTTTCTCTTGCACAGTTTTTACCTTTAAATGTTTGTTTTGGTGGCCACAGACTCTGGTCTCTGTTACTGTATTTTGGACTTACTTTGCATGGTACCTTCTGATCTTAATGGACACAGTGATTTGTTGTATCTGTGAGTGATGAAGTGTTTTTTATGCAGTACTGAAAATATTTTTTCTTGTCTAGTATCTTGTTGGATTTTCACCTTTGCCAAGTTTTAACAGTTGACTTTCAGCTCAGACAGTGTTTTGTTCTTTGGGTATAGCTACATTGTTTATGGGATTGGTTGTTTCTCTTGATGCTTTTCTTAGTGATACTTTGTTTCCTCAGAAGTTACTTTGGTAAAAGTTCTGTTAGGCTGGTGAAATGTTTATTGGAGTATCACTTGGTAGATTTTGAGTATTGTATATGCTATTTCTTATTGTTTAGCATTACAGTGTAAGATATAATAGAGAGGGGTTTCAGCCCTTTGTATGACAATGCTTATGAATGATTTAGTTATCCTTAAAAAGACCTGCTAGTGTTAGTACTATGAAGGTCAGGAGATCTTAAGAATCTATGAGCTGGAGGCTTTTGCAGAATTATTTTATAGAATATTGTATTCTTTATACATTTCTGGAAGTAGGAGGGAATGCCTCATTCTGTCTCATGCATTATTCTGTGATGGTGCTTATTTTGATTTTAGTCCATGGGTTTAATATGAATTCCCAGGTTCAGCATGCTCTCTGAGATGTGTGTTCACTGACCCTTGTGGACTGCAGAGCACCAGAAAGGGCTTTCCTTGAAAACGTTGTAATTCTCTAATTGCTCTAAGTGATTTCTCTTCCGGGATATTTTGACACCAGTTCTGTGCTTCTGTTGATGAGGAGGCCTTTCCCCTTTGAACGGCTCTATTAGTTTTCTTAGGGTACTGTCAAGGATGTTGTTATTGCATGGTAGATGTGCTTGTTGCTCTTAGGCTGATGTTTAAGTTACAGTTCTGCATCATGGATTCCAGCAAGTACAATATTAAAGTGGGAGTGGGTTAGTCTGTCCGCCTGTATTCTTCTACTTAGTCTACTTCTGTTTATCTTATTTCCTAGTGTGAAGTTTCCACACATGGCTTTAGTTGTCTGTAATATGCCTTGACTGGTCTTTCCTTTTATTATTTTTACTAGCTTGCTTTCTTAATTCTCTGCTTTTCTGGTATTTTAATGGTCTTGGGAATTATTTCTTCAGCGTATATTTTAAACTGGCTCTCATTTGGTTATCTTTCATCAAACATGATGACTATCTGAGCTGCATTGTTTCTTAACTTTTAGGAACCTTTCTCTGTTCCAGTTTGAATGTCCTAGAACTTTTGATTTTGAGTTTCATAGTGCTGATTCTATGGCAGTGCACAAAAAGAACAGTGAACAGGAAGCTGAATGATACTATAAAATTGTGCCTGGTGCCGAGACATGTTGCTCATTTTGCCTGTGCATCTTGAACAGATGATGTGATGCAGGTTTGAACAGATTTCAGTCTGATACAGGTGTAGCTGACCAGGGTTGTTCTTGTGTAATCTGGAAAGCTTTTATGTACGTTTTGTCAGGCTAGAGAGTGCTTATAAGAAGTAGGTCAAACACCAGGCATAGTTCAAAAAGTCTTTTTCTGTTCTTGTTGACTGCAGCCCACGCTTCTGCCTAGCTCTTCTGGTTTTCTTGGCTGTTCCATCCTACTTCAGTGTTAGTCACCCATCACAAGAGGTAAGCCATTTTTTAGTGCACTGTCACATTGTGTACTCGTAGGAGTGGCATTTGCAGTTTCAGAGCAAATGGCTCGGATTATGTGAGAGATCCTTCACTTGCTACAGGCTTTCTGTAGTAGTGGTCATAAGGGAGACTTTTTCCTTTGGTGGTACTTTTCTTCAGATGTTGATTGAGGGTCTTAAGCTAAAGTCAGTTTTTGGTATTTGAATTCTTTTAATCCATTTACAGTTTTGGTTGTTGCAATATCCCATGGCATAGTTCTACTCTTGTGTGGGGAAGAAGAATCACTTTTGTTCATTGGATGCTGTTGTACTTTGAGAAAGCGTGGGCCTCATGAGCTGTAGCCTCCATCATATGACTTTTGCTTTTCTTGTGGAAATAGCATTGCAGGCTTGAGAATCTTATTTCATTTTCATGGTGAAAGCCTTCTCATTTTTAGTATAATTCCTGTTGATATATGGTACTAATCAAAAAAGTGAGATTTAGGGAATACTTTAAGTTGGGATTTTGTTCTGGTTTGGGTTTTGTTTTGTTTGGGGTTTTTTTGTTTATTTGTTTTCTGTGTGAGTTTTGTTTATGTAATACTTAACTGAAGGTGGCAGTCCCTGTCCAAGTTACTGTCTGTCCCACTGGGCTTTTTGTATCCTGCTCATGTTGCCTCCATATTAAGCTATGTCTGGACATTACTGTAGAAGCTACCAGAGCTGTATGAAAAGAGCAGAGTTTGTCAAAACATTCCATGGGCAGCTACTTAAGAGTATTGTAGCTGTTGTTAAGTATTTAAGTCTTTCATGGAAAACTTAGTTTTGGTTGCAGAAAGTCTTTGAATGACTGAGTGTTCACTTAATTGTTTTAGTATAACTGATTTCTTTTGCCTTTTTTGTCTAGTCTTTGATAGTAGGTGCTTATGGGTGAGAAGTTTCTTTCAATTGTTGTATCAGTCATAAAGAACTAGTGTATCTCAGCAGGTGGCTTGGAATTTGCTGTGGTTCTGGTATGTTGGGTTGATGCGTTTCTATAGGCGATAACTTCTAAAAATCTGTCATGATGAGCATATCGCTGAGTGTTCCTTACTGCTTAACTCTGAACAGCTGTTTTCTTCTTAGCTTTGCCTCTTACTTGTCTTCTTACTTGTCTTTACAGGATTCAGTTCATGGATTATAAGGGAAGTGAATACCTAGAGGCTTTTTTATTATTTTTGTCACACTGAAGTAATAAAGTTCTGAGAGTGGTATAAATAAACCACCTCCAATCTCTGGCCTTTTCCCCTACTCCCTCCTGAGACCCTACCTGTGTTTTATCCCTTTGCATCAAGCAAAGGGTTAGCACCTTTCTCTATCAAGATGCTATTTTTACAAAATTGTGACCTGATTTCCCATTTAAACCATGTGTTTTACAAAACTGAGCATTTAGCTGTGTACTCAGTTATACACTTATCTTTCTCTCTGCCTTCCGTATTTTATTTCACTGTTCCCCCTGCCCCTGCCTTCAGATGAGTAGAAGTGGTAGACGTCAAGGGGCTCATTACATTGAGGCTTTGGTCTCAGAGACTGTAGTACAGGGTTTTTTCATGTTTTTCAGTGTCTTCACTCATACTTCTCAAATATCTGTATCACTGTCAATATCACATCCTTAAACAACCCCAGCCAAAACTGACACCCAAAATCTACATCATTGTCTCTGAATTCCTACTGGTGTTTGTTCCCCTTTCGGGCCATATTGAATTTAGTCAAAGTGGAATGAAATCTGTGATTGGGTTAGTACCAAAACTGAGTCTTTTCTGTTCTGATAAATACTGTGCACAGTATTAGCAGAATATTAACTTTATAAGCTATATAAGCTATTTTAAATCAACCTCTAAGTCTTACCTGTTCATTACTTGGTTCTGCATGTTTTTGTTTTTGTGTCTTAGCCTGTCTCAATAAATCTGCCATTTCAGTTCAACTTGTATTGCTCTCCCATCACTACAGCATTTTGTTGTACTTTACACAGAGCAGTATCATTGCAGCCACCTCATTAGTTGATACATTGAATGTGCTGGGTGGCCAAAGGGTCAGTGTACTAGTGGGTGTTTATGTTGATGAAATTCCATTTATTTTTTTAGTGAAATTTGATCCTTAATATTACTCTTTGTATTTTTGGAAATATCCAGTTGTGGAGTTTTATTAATTCTTGCATAGACAGACCCTTAAGCTTTCTTTAAGTCAGAATCAAATTTAGAACTTGTTTTTACAGTCAGAGGCAGCAAAATTTGAAGCATCAATTTTGAATTTGATGATCTGCCTCTCACTTGTGTCTTGCAAGGTTTGGCTTGGATGTACTATTAATGATAAGGTATTCAATATAGGATAGCATAAAGATAATGAACAATTGAAAAAAATAGTATTTATGGAGAATCACATATTGCTTCCATAATGATAGAAACACCTGCTTCAACTATAGGATTAAGATGGATTTTAGCTATTTGAACTGTAATTTCATAACTTCCAACCTAAGAAGATTGTTAATGACATTAATCTCTAAGAGAAAGATTATCTGTTATTTCCAGTAGAGAAGCACTTCAGCTTCTGATCAACCTCCTGACTCTCTGCTAAAATTTGCATTCTGGTAATTTTTATAGTATAGCATTTGTTCTGTTTTTGACATATGTGGAAAATAATAATCTTCAGTAAATAAGGAAGTCTAAGTAGTTTTGGTGTCACTGAGGTTTACGCCAGCAATGTCAATTCATTTATTTTTATGCAATCCTATAATGTGACTACCCTGCTTTAATTTAAAACTGGGTTGCATCACTGAAATTGTTCCATCATAACAATTCACTTAAAGCTTGCATAAATGTGAATGCTGCTTATGCTGCTCAATATCTAACAAATGCTTGACTTCAGTCTTTTGAAAATTATGTTTCTTTCACTGCCCTTTTGTTTACAGTTGAAAGCCTTTCTTCATTAGGCAGAATAGGTATCAGACTTTGGAAATACCTGAAAGTGAGGTAAAGCAAAATATTCACTTAAAAGTGAGACCGTTATTTATATAATACTTTTTGGTACTTCATGGCTTTTGTAGTACTGGGACAGTGTAGACAGAAGGTGGTAATAATCATTCTGAGTGTATCCTTCTAAACCAACTCCAGTAGCAGCAATGAGGCATTGTAATTAGTTTCATGTGATCTCACTTTTTTTTTTTTTTTGCTTTCTAAGTCTTAATATTCTGTGACAAATAGTCAACTGCATAAAGTTTTCTGACTTCTATTGGCTTTTGATTACCTGCTTTAAGAGCCTCTTTAATAGGTTTTATAAAAAGAAAATAGTTTGAATATTTCTAAACACAAATATGGATTTGGAAATCTGTCCTTTGATTCACAAAGGAGCTCGTACAAGCCTTTTGAAATACTCTTTCCTACTACAGAGTTATAGAAAACAATAAAATATGCTTTCATTAAATATAGAATAGTAACCAGTAGTTACCAGTACCAGTCTGGTACTGCTCATGCCTGACCAGAGTTTGCCCTTAATCTTCAGCAATACTTAGTGTAGTTCCTTGTATTCAAAAAGTATTTCTTTATTTACTTGGGAGCTAAGGATCTCCCTTTGTCACTGTTAATGTGAAAAACCTTTAATTGAAAAAAAACCCCTTTTAAATCAGGGGAGATTTCCTTCTTAAAGCTGTATTTACTTTTTTATAGATAGCAGAACGGGAAAGCTGTCTGCCCCTTCCAGTAGGACACTACGCCAGAATGTAGCTACAGAGTTGTATCAGCTCCAGTTGCATAGTGTCTTCATGATGGGAGCAAACGTGAACCTCGTAATGTGAGAATGCAGGGACAATGAGCTTCCCTATGGTCTGGAGAATGGACTTGGGGATTCAGCATCTTTGCAGGAGGGCATTAATTGCAGCTGTTTGGTTGCAGGGATTGGAATGTTGAGAGAATGGGGAAAGAGCTGTTGCCTGAAAAGAGAAGAAAAAGCCTATTTTGTAGGAAGAAATCAGCTTCATCACTCTGCGAATCATAATTTTTAATAATGAAACTTATCAAGGGGCCTCTGAAAGCTGCATTTTTTGGCTATGTTAAGTTACAGAATGATGAAGGAGGTAAAGAACCTTACATAGTGGTGTGTTATAAATTCATGGCTGTTTTCTTTTGAGATTGAGATCTCCAACAAAAGCTCAGCACCCCCTCTTTTCCTTCTCTTACTCTAGTGAAATACATTGTCTGTTTTTGTAAATGGCAAGGTGTGCAGTATTGGTGAGTCATATCTGTGACTGATGGCTTCTTGGCTGTTAATATTCATACGCTGAAACTTACAGAAACATTTGTGTAAGACTGCATTGGATTGAATAAGATGCTCAGGAGCTGGGAGATACTTAATTCTTCTACTTATTTTTCTCTAAAGAGATTTGTGGAGCCCCTGCCCCACGATTTAGTCTCTGAAGTTCCAAAAATCTTACTTCTTCTGTGTCTTCAGCTGTGGTGTATATATACCTCCAAAGCACCTGCAGAAGTCTGCTGGTTTTTGTTTAGTTTTTTTTTTTTTTAATGCAGCTTTTAGGTGATTTGAAAGACTTTCTCATCTACTCTGTTTCTCAGGGAAATGTTGCAGCCTTCATTGCATCTTTTGGTATCTTAGAGAGCATTATGTGAAAGCAGACTTACAAGAAGAGCCTGTTAGAGTTTCATCCACTGTCCAAGGCTGATGTGAACTGAGTCCATCTGAAAAGAAACTTTGTCATACTGTCCTGGGCTTGTATGCACCACTGAGAAGAGTTTGGGTCCCTTGTGTCTATTCTCTGCCCACCCTGCCTCCCCCTACAAGTACACATACACACTCATGAGATCTCTTCAAACCCTCTCTTAAGGTTAAACAATCCCAGCTCTCTCCAGCTTTTCTTTGTATGTCAGATCTTCCAGTCCCTTAATCATTCACACATTTAGATCTTTATTCTCCTTGTGCAGATAATAGTGCTCGCTTTCCAAAAAGTGGGAGGTGGAGTCTGAGAAGCCTTTTAATTATAGCAATCCTTTTCCTCATCTCACAGTATGAGCTGCAATATCTACCACAAATAATCCAGTCAATGTTTCTATGCCTAACCCAGCAAAGGACAATTTGTACCACATGTAGCCAAGAAAGAAAACAGATCTCAATGAGCCACAGCAGCGTTTGCTTTTCATCTGTTGTGCCTGCTTGTTAATAGATAGTCTTGGATGAAGCACATAAACCCAAGAGTCTCTGTCAGTTCTGTAAATCAGTTATGGTTGTAGGGAAGCTTTATTTCTTGGATTTCAGAAATATAAAATATAGCTACCTTTGATACTGTGCTGAAAAAGTATGAAGTTAATGAGTTAATACTGAGTTAATGAAACTTTGTGGCTCTTTACATATACTGTAAATACTGCCTTCTTCAATGAATTAGCATGAATTGAAATTAAATTAGAAGATCTATTAGCATAGTCTTCAAAGTTAGATGCTTGATGTTAGAATGAAAAGATCTTAAAATTCAGTGTAGAGCGAAAGCTCTTGAAGTTCTGCATTGAGTTTGTTGAAAATAATAGATTCATGACTTTATATAGAGTCTAATATTTATAGATTAAGTGTTCAATAGCACTTTACATGCATATAAATGCATGTAACTTAGAAACTGTAATATATTAAGCAAAGATAATTGTGTAGCAAAATTTTTATAGTTCGTGCTTCATGAAAAGAATTCATTTATTCAAAGTAACTTATAATGTGCAATAATAAACACATTGTTCTAGTCACAATGTGTAGGCTTAGTCACTGAGAGGTAGTCAGTCTTTCACAGTTGATATCGTACAGTATTTGACATTTTAAACATAGTGCTCACTGAACAGGAGCTGATACAGTCTTTAAAATGGACAGTTCTTCAGTGAAGATGTTGATAGTTGCAGGTATTTCCTAAAACCCCACAACAGGCTTTTCCTAGTGCTTAACAGTCATGATGATTTTCCTTTTTATAAGTATAAACATTTTTTATACTTTCAAGGCCAGGTTGGATGGGGCTTTGAGCAGCCTGGTCTAGTGGGAAGTGTCCCTGCTCAAGGCAGGGATGTTGGAACTGAGTGATCTTTAAGGTCCTTTCCAACCCAAGCCATTCTGTGGTTCTGGGATGATTCTATAGCAAGGGAAAATGGACTGCAGTAAAATAGTTGGGCTTTTTCCCCTAATAAAATGGGTTTAAATTCTATTCAAGATTAAAATTTTAAATTTGGATCTATTTGCTTTGTCGCTCAGTTAAAAAATGTATTCAAGTCTGTAATCCTTTTTCTCACTTGAATTTGTAGTTTAAACTGTTTTTTAGAAACCTAACAGCTCAAACTAATGCAAATACATGTGAAATGTATTACGAGCCTTTGGTGTAATGGTAAGCACTATCAAGAGGAAGGATGGGAAAGGGGGAAGCAGAAGTTTCAGCTGAGTGAGGCTGGTAACTTTGAGGCTGTCAGAGCTGATACTTCTCCAGCTGAGTCTCAAAAGTACCAGAGTAGTATAAAAATTGCCAAAATTAAGTTAGTTGTTTAGGTGAAGTTTAGCTGTTGAGAAAAGATACTGCTGAAAGAAAGCTTTACATTTAAGCAAACCTTAACAGCATGAGTGGAAAATCCTGAGTACAACAGGTTATCTTCTCTCAATGGTGCAGTGTCCGCCTGGATTTACAGAGACCTTGAAATGACTTGTTACATGATGTTTTATTAATTTTTGAGGTGTCTGAGGGAATTATCACCATCTGTTAATATAAAAGCCCTCATATGGGTTTCAAAATGCTTTGTGTTGAATTTTTTTTAAGTAAGAAATCCTTCTCTTAAAACTAAATGCAGTTAAGAGGTTTCAGAGTGTAAATAGAAAATACCTTTTACAGTCCAGATTTAGCTCTTAGATCATTTGTCACAGCTTTAGTTTGTGGTTCTAGCCTGTCCTCTGAAGTTAGAATGGCTGCAAATACTTGTAATTGAGCTTTTCTCATGCAGCAATTATGACATAACTGGCTTTTCAACTTATTTTAAGTTTGTGGAGCTCTGTTTTAGCCAAAACCTACTTCACCCGGAAAAGAAAGCAGCATATATAATGTATTTTCTTCTGGCCGAGATCAATCCTATATGTCTTGTACCAAAATCTGATATTATCCACATGTGCAGAAAAAGCAGAAAGAAGCTTGAAGTGTTGTTACAATCTAAATCCTTTCTGGATGTCAGAGGACTCTTAGGAACACCTTGTTTGTCTTTCATGCGCTCCCTGTGAGGTCACAGTAGATTTTAGGGCTTCTTTGGTAAGGAAGATGATGAAGCAACCTGAGCATTTTTCAGGATGAATGTTGGGATTTTTTGTTTAAGCGGTATATCTGAACTGGCTATGTATGTGTTTATTGCATTAGTTTCTGAAAAATGTTGGGTCGAAAAATTCCCTTATGTATACATTATGTAGAATATGAACAGCTGAGGAGACCACATAGTTCATAGTACAAGCAGGACGTGGCACAGCTGCAGCTGATAGTGCAGCCAACGTGAATTTAGGTTTAAAATTCCTTTAAGAAATCCTGAAGATTTCCTGGGAGATAGAGAGATTTGTGGTCTGAAAGCAATCCTGACTTAAGAAAAAGTCCTTGGCATTTCTATTTATTTAGAAAATGGAAATCCAGCTAAATAGCCTATATTTAGTGTAGCAAAATGAGATCTTTAAAACACTATAATGAAAGGCTACTGAGACATTATTAAAAATTAATACAGCCAAGAGAGTTATTGAGAAAAGTAGCATTTAACCGTAATTGTTAATACATTTTGGTAGTGCTATATGGTAAGTAGCTTCCAGCTTTCAGTCTGTGTTCAGTTTTCCTTGTAATACTTTTCATTCTTTCCCAACATTTTTTTTTCTTCTCAGATATTCGTAAGTTAAGAGTAACCATTCTAGGTCAATAGGTTTGTATTGTGACTGAAAACAAAGACTTGCCTCAAGTCTTTTATTGTTAGAAACATCAAAATAAGCTGTAGAGGAAAAAGACTTTGAGTAATAAAACTGATCTTTCGGGAGTAGAATGTCATATAAAAAAAACTGTATTATGATGGTTTGTGGGGATAATGTCTGGGATAATGCTCGGTTTCTGAAGGTGTGGGGTTTGGGGGATTGGAGTAGTATAATCCTTGTTTCAGAGAGTGCATTGGGTTTATGCAGCCAAGTTTTGGTAGTGGAGGGGCTACAGGGGCGTTCTCTGTGAGAAGCTGTCAGAAGTTTCTCCCTTATCTGATAGAGCCAGTGCCAGCTGGCTTCAAGACAGACTCACCTCTGGCCATCAGCGATGGTGGTAGTGTCTCTGGCATAACAGATTTAAGAAAGGGAAAAAGTTACTGCAGGGGAGCAATTGCAGCTGGAGAGAGGAGTGAGAATATGCAAGAAGAACAGTCCTGCACACACCAAGGTCAGTGAAGAAGAAGGGGGAGAAGGTGCTCCAGGAATCAGAGCAGCGATTCCCCCGCAGCCTGTGGTGAAGACCATGAGTCAGACTATTCCCCTGCAGTCCATGGAGGTCCACAGTGGAGCAGGTATCCACCTGCAGCACCTGGAAGACCAGGGAGCAGGTGAATACTCAAAGGGGCTGTGACTTCATGGGGGACCCATGCTGGAGCAGTCTGTTCCTGAAGGACTGCACCCCACGGAAGGGACGCGCACTGGAGCAGTTTGTAAAACTGTAGCTCACGGAAGAGACTCGCATTGGTGGTCATGGAGCAGTGTTACCTATTGGTAACACTATTGGACACCATGCTGAATGAGTGATGAGGATGGAGTGACACAGACAATGTGTGATGAATGCATTGCAACCCCCATTGCATGTCTCACTGCATCACTTGAGGGAAGGAGGAAGAGAGTCTGGGAGTGAAGTTGAGCTTGGAAGGCGGGGGGGATGGTGTTTTAAGGTTTGTTTTTATTTGTACTTCTCTTGCTCCGATTGTTTAATAAATTTATTTCCCCAAGTTGAGTCTGTTTTGCCCATGACAGTAACTGCTGAGTGATATCTTCCTGCCCTTATCTTGACCCGTGAGCCTTTTGTTGAATTTTTCTACCCCTGTCCAGCCAAGGAGGGGAGTGATAGAATGGCTTGGTGTCCCACCAGGGTCAACCCACCACAGAGAGACAGATTTTGTTTAAATGATGGAGGCATTTTGAAATATGATTATTAAGGAAATGCAGTGAAGCTGTAGCTTAAATATTTCCATTTATTGTTGTAAACAGAATTGCAGTTTTATACAGATTGATGGATATACACTGCTGTTCATATCTATGTATTTCAACAAACAGCTGTTTTTCAGCTTTTGAAATCTCTGGACTTTCTTAATTGCATTGACATTTGCAGCGGTGTGATATAATTAGAAAAAATGTGATTGATACTTTTGAGTGATGAACAAGGTGTAGCTATGCATACTTCCTGCCGTTTCTGATACCCCAATAGATTCCGACTACTTATAAGAACTGGCAGTGGCATGCAGCTCTTGAGCAACTGCACTGCTGCCTCTGAAAAGTCTTGTTTGGCAGAGGAGAGTTCGCTTGTTAGCTCGTGCAGATTGTTGATGTTTCTCTTCATACATGTGAAGCTATTTAGAGACTTCTTGGATGACAGTGATACCAGTAAACAGGTTGTATTAAATTTTTCGTGTCACTAATCCCACATTCTACTCCATGTGATGTGGATGAAAGTGCTTGTGTTTGATGCTCTATAGCTTTTACTTACACACCTCAGAGTTACTTCCTACTGACTAGTGCCCCTTGTATGATGCATGCACTGGAAATGCAAGCCCAGCATTCACATAGAATGCTCAGAACTTGTGGTTTGTAGGATTTGTATCTCATAGCTACACTGTGCTTTTAAAGTCCCTAACTGAATAGAAAGCAGACTATAACTGTTCTTCCTGTGACAAGTTCATAGTGGGTGAGATGCTTTACCCTGGCTTGGAATATTATGATAAAGTGTGTGTTAAGGAGGAAATCAAATGTTTCCTTTTTCAAGTCTCTCAGCTACTGCTGTTTAAAACTCTCTTGTATAGGAGAAAACTGTAATTTATTTGTTGGGGTGGTAAACTGGTAAGTTACAATTTAAATCTGACAAACAAATGAAGAGGAATTTTATAAGTTTGTCAGGTCTGGATATGTTCAAAATGCACCCAGCTAGTTTTAAGTTACACATCATACTGCCATGACACAGTTACTGTGAGGTTTCTTTTTTCAAGTGGAAAGCTGGAAGCTTTTTCTTTTTTCATAGAAGAAAGGATCAGGGTCATGTTTGAATGCCTTTCTTCTTATCACTGTCAAATAGTATTTTCTGTTTTGGTTGACTGCCAAAGACTAGTATATGTGACTCTGTTCTATCCGGAAACATTTGACTGCCTTTGTCTGTATTTGGTAGTTCTACCATGGATGCTTACATAAGATTTTCTTTTTCTTTGTGTAGGTGAGATTAACGTTGTTCAATTCTGTGCACTTCAAAAATTGTGGAACCATTCCTTTTTCCTTCTACAGGACCAGTTATGACTTTCACAAATGTCTGGCACATTTAATTGCAAACTACCGTTGAACTGCACACACATTGTTCAGTGGGATCATCTTTGCTTTTTTAAAAATCTGTGGCAAAAATGAAAGAAAATGGAATGCCTAGTGAGCATCAGTAAATTACAGATGTAAATATAAGCATTTGGAGGCACTTCTGTGCTATGGAGAAAAAAAGCTAATGTGGATGTTGTTACCCAGCTTTGAACCACAGGATTCTGAAGTATTAAGAGATGAAATATAAATGTTGGTTAAAATGAGAGGAAAAAAAAAGCCTTGGGTCAATTACAGAATGTTAGATTGTGACTCTCAGAGCAATTTAGAATTGAAGGCCTCTTATTAGTGGTAGTCAAAACTGAGAAACCATGTATTCAACTGTGGGTTTTGGGTGAGGGCATGATGGAACATGAGCAGATCAGTAAGTCTGATACCTTTCAAATACCGTGGGTTTGGTTTGGTTTGGTTTTTTGTTCGCATACTTAAAAGGATTTGATTTTACTTTGAAAAATGTTGAAGGTTGCTTGTTTAAAAAATGTGGCATTATTGAACCTCTTGTCCTCAACAAGTTGCTGCTCTTAGTTGGCAACATTGGCAACACATAATTTACAAGTGAATAAAATTTTCTTCTTTGAGATGAAGTGGCTCTACAGAGCTGTCTACAGTAAAAAGGTAACTAAAGAAGCTACATATCTGCTCTAAGAATATAAAACTGGATTTAAAAAATGGACGTATCGGTTTAGTGAAGCACTGTTAGTTGTTTTAGACACTTACTGCCCAGTGATTTCTTTATTATTGTTCAGCAAATTGGACTTTACTTTCTTCAGAATGGAAATTTGAATTAATGTACTTAAATATTCACTTTTTTAATACTTTAGCATCTTCACTATTTACATATGATTGCATTTTTATAGTCTCCCTTTGATCTGCAATAGTAAAGTTCAGTGTAATCCATGTCATAAGTGATGTCAAACAATGGGTTATGGCTTTACTTTCAAATTAAGTAAAAATTGAATTGTCACGTAGAACAAGTATTGAATATTCATTTCAATGACTATATTTTGAGTATGAGGTAGATATTGTTAGCAAATGAAACAGAATCTAAGTATCTGATGCAAGCTTTCAGTATGGACTGATTTTTTTTTCTCTTTTATAGGCCTAGTTCAGCTTTCATATCTTCACTATTACAGCTCATTGGTAGTCAGAATTTTGGAAAAAAATTGAAATAATTTTAATTTTGTCATTCTTCAAAGTATCATTACTTATTGAATGAAAGTAAGGCTAGCATAGTCTTTTATCTTGAGTAAACAGTACATTTTCCTGTACTTAAATTTTCATGAATGTCAAAGCTGTGCCTATTCTTACAGGATTTGGAGGTAATTGGTTGGATTTCTTTTTTTCTTAATTAATATAAAATTAGAAATATGCATATATTTCTAACTCTGCATCCTTAAAATTAAAACCATACTTTTTGTGTAATGTTTGCAGTATGAAATATTTCTTCTGACTGGAGTATTTTAGCAAAATGTAGTTTCATAAAAAATCCTTGATGATTGTGCATTAATTTTACTAAACTACTTTTCAAAAAACCCCAATTAAAATCAGTTTCAGGATTGTGGGCTGAATTTGTTCTTTGTTTGCATTTTGTTTTAGTTTCTTTCAAATACATATTCTTATGAAAATAATAATGACAAACTAAAAAAAAATCAGAACACCAAACTCAAACATGTAATGAAACAATCACACTTGACTGGAAATCAAGTAATTCTTTTTTAAACTTCCTTTTAAATAATTTTTTCGCCACTGATGTTTAAAGCTGGTTATTTGTACAACAGGTTCCTTAGGGAGGTATCGGGAAGTCTCAGCTTTGGTTATGGTTTGTGAGTTTTCTTTCCATATTGGTTTGTGATAGACCTGTGAAGGAGGAGAAGGATTTGGGGATGTTGGTGGACAAGATGTTTTATATGACCTGGCAATGTGCACTTGCAGTCTGGAAGACCAACCATATCCTGACCTACCGCAAAAAGGACCATGGCCACCAGGTTGAGGGATGTGATTCTCACTCTCTACTCTGCTCTCGTGAGACCCCATCAGCAGTATTGGGGCCTGCAGCATAAGAAAGACGTGAAGCTGTTGGAGCAAGTCCAGATGATCAGGGGGATGGAGCATCTCTCCAGCAAAGGCAGGCTGAGAGAACTGGGGTCATTCAGCTTGGAGAAGAGAAGGCTCCAGGGAGATCTTATTGCAGCCTTTCTGAACCTACAGGGGATGTACAATAGAGCTGGAGAGGGAATTACAAGGGCAGGTAGGACAAGACGCCATGGCTTTAATTAGGTATTTGGCAGAAAATCTTTAAAATGAGGCTAGTGAGTAACTGATTGCCCAGAGAAGTTGTGGATGACCCATCACCGAAAGTGTTCCAGGCCAGGTTTGGTGGGGCTTTGAGCAAACTGGTCTAGAGGAAGATCATAGAATTCATAGTATCATAGAATTTTAGGGGTTGGAGTGGACCTTACAGGTCATCTAGTCCCAACTCCCCCTGCTATGGGCAGGGACACCTCCCCACTAGACCAGATATTAGGTATTTGGCAGAAAATCTTTAAAAGGAGGCTAGTGAGTAACTGATTGCCCAGAGAAGTTGTGGATGACCCATCACCGAAAGTGTTCCAGGCCAGGTTTGGTGGGGCTTTGAGCAAACTGGTCTAGAGGAAGATCATAGAATTCATAGTATCATAGAATTTTAGGGGTTGGAGTGGACCTTACAGGTCATCTAGTCCCAACTCCCCCTGCTATGGGCAGGGACACCTCCCCACTAGACCAGATTGCTCAAGGCTTCATCCAGCCTGGCTTTGAACACTGCCAGAGTTGGAGCAGCCACCATTTCCTTGGGCAACCTGTTCCAGTGTCTCACCACCCTTACAGTAAAAGACTTTTTTCTAATATCTAGCCTAAACTTCCCCTCCTTCAATTTGAGAGCGCTGCACTTTGTCCTATCACTGCAAGATGTCCATGCCCATGGTAAGGGGGTTGAACTTGATCATCTTTAAAGGTGTCTTCCAATCCAAACCATTCCATGAGCACTCTCTGGCAGATGAGAAATAAGCATCTCATTTGCTTAGATGATATAAATAGAAGCTGCAGTCTGTCCTTCATGTCCTTCTTGAGGATCTGTGTCTGTGGGATCAGTTTTTCATTGATGGCTTAAGTGGAGCATGCAGTCAGTCTACTCAAGGTCCTTAGTCTGTGATCTCTGTTGTATTTTTCTTAATTGCTTGGTGACTGAGATTCAAATGTAGTTGAAGGGGTGAGAGTGGAGGAGAGGAGTTAAATGAGGTCCTTGTGACCCTGCGTGTGACTGTGTGGAAGCTTAAGGGTTATTGTTGTTTCAGTCAGTTAAGCCTATTAGCTAGGATTTGCAAGTCTGTTCTGTTCCTGAGATACCTTCTCAGATCATGAAGGGGGTATCTCTTAGCTGAACCTCATATTCCTTTTTTGAAATAACGTTTGTATGCTAAGGTACCTTTCTTTCCTAAACTTATTTAAGAACAGGTTTGGGCTGCAAGGATTCCACTAAGTGAACCAGATACAAGCATGAGTTGATGCTTGTGGGTGATGGTTGTCATCAGATTAAGATGCTTCTCGGGCTGTGAACTGCATTAAAGTTGGCTGTGTTGAAGCTGCCCAGCATCAATTCTTCCTTGATCTGCTCTTTGGTCTTTCTTTCTTCACACTCCTTCCTTGCAGGGATAGGATAGAAAGTTGATTACATTTCTCAGGTAGCTTGTACCTCTGTGGGATCTGACTTTATTGGTCAGTGGGTTGTTGGCAATCCATTTGTTGTTTCATCTTTTCAGAAAACTGCTGTCTCCATGGGAAGTGTTCCTAGTTTTAATGGCAGGTTACTGCTATGCTGACTTTTTCTCCAGTAAGTATGGAAGATCAGATCACTCATTCACAATGAGGGTCATGACTGAATTTCTCAGATGAGCTTAATTTATTTCTGTTTTCATCTATAGTCATCTATAATCTGAGTCTGAGGAAATTACCTTCTCACCATGACAAGCCAAGGTCTTTTAATTACAATGTGTTTTTAAAGATGCAGCCATATTTTTCTAGAAGATATCAAAGTTGTATTCTGTTGTGTGAAGGCCTTATACAAAACCATGAAAATAGATTCAAAAGGACATCAAAAGGTTGCTACCTGGAGCTTCTTTCTCATTTCCATCAAGCTGTGTGTAGTCAAAAATTATTCAATAACGATGCTTTTTGGCAGAGCAGTTTTGCAATAACTTTCTGCATGCATTCTGAAAGATACTTTCACTCTCTTGTGAAGTGGTAAGATACTGCATAAGGATTGCTATTTCTTTTGGACCCACCACTCTTGTTCATGCCTTACAGATGTAAAAATGAATAAATAATAATTACAGAAAGTTCTTCTTTTGTATATGTTAGCTTACAGGTGTCAAATTAGGAAATTCATATTTCCTTCTATGTAACCTCTAGCATGGCAAGATCCAAGATATTTGACTGAATTAATGTAGTAGTTTGACTAATGCAGATGAACTGTTGGTAACCCAGTGATGTGATAGTGGAGTGTGATTCGTGGAAGAGGGCTGGATATGTCAGGATCCTGCAGATCTCGATACTTTGCTATGGGTAGACCTTGATTGCTTCTTAGGAACATAGTTGCATTGTTTTTCAGGTACCCTCTATCAGAAAGAGAAAAGATCCCACGTTAGCTATTAGCACTACTAGGAAGGATTCTGAAGAGCACCACAAGTGGTGTGGAGAAACCAATGTCTGCATGATATGCATTTTGGAGGAAGTTACTTCAGACTAATTTTAGTCTAGTCCTGTTTGTTAGCAACTGAAACACTTTATTGTTGAAGATCTGGAGTTCATTGGATTGGTTCTTGTGTTTGCTTCTGGAGCACATCTTTCATTTTAGTAATCTGAAATAGAATTTGTGCACTGCAGGTTCACATGTTGACATGAAGGTAAAGGCAGTTTAATAAAACAAAGGCTGTATGCAGAAGCGAAGGAAAACAGAAAGTTTATTCTCTGCTTTCCATCAGCAGGTGATGTCTGGCCACGTCCCAGGAAGCAGGGTTTCAGCACACACATCAGTTGCTTAGGTAGACTAATGTCATAATAATGACTCTCCCCTCCCCCCCCCGCATTCTCTTGTCATAATAATGACTCTCCCCTCCCCCCTCCCCGCATTCTCTAGGCTTTACTGCTGAGCTGTTGATGTATGGTGAAATATCCCTTTGAACAGTTTGGGTCAGCTGCCCCAGCTGTATGCCCTCCCCAGATCTTGCTTACCTCTAGCCCACTGGCCTTCAGGATGGTGAGGGGGGAAAATGTTGGAGAGACAGCTGGGATGCTGTGCCAGCACTGCTCAGCAGGAGCCCACACCCTGCCATTATCC
>NW_008659831.1:45990-84556 GCF_000695815.1 Acanthisitta chloris | reverse complement strand
AAAATTAGCTTCCTCTCAGCCGCACACAACACATCCTTTTACATCACAAAATGGTTAATGTCGGAAGGGACCACTGAAGGTCATCTGGTCCAGGCCCTCAGGTCAAGCACGATCTCATAGAGCATGTTACTTAGGATTGTGCCCAGATGGCTTTTGAATATCTTAATGGAAGGAGAATCTACAACCTCTCTAGGCAGCTTGGTTCCCATGCTCTGCCACCCTCACAGTAAAGAAGTTCTTCATTGTGTTTAGGTGAAACTTTGTATGTTTCAGTTTCTGCCCTATGCCTCTCTCATTGTACAGCTGTAACTTGATGTGCATGGCCTTCTGCAACCTTCCTCAGTACGGGCTAACTGAGACACCTGTCTAAGTAAGGTTCTGTTTTGTGTGTCAGTGCGTGCTTTGGTATGTATTTATACTCATGCATTAGAGTCCACTACAAAAAAAATGAATGGTGGGAAATCAGTGCTGCCTTTACCAAATGAAATTTGTATGTGCTCTGAGAAAGTAAGTAGCTCAAGTCTGTCAGTACAGCTGTTAGTTCCTGAACAGAGTTTTTCACTGTGCCTCTTTTCACTGGAGATTTTATTTTGTTATTTTGGGACTGTGATCATCTCCTTTCAAATGAGAATTTTGATTTTTTTCGTTAAAATATGTTTGCTTAGGACTTAGTACTTATGCCAAATTGCAGCAAAGACCCATCTAACCCACTATACTGTTTTTCAAGTGTGGGTGTGTAGAGAAGAATTCAAGAACAGGGAAAGCTTGTAATGAAGCCTTTTCCTATCGCTGCTCTAGCCCCCAGCAAAACATGGCTCTGGCTTTTTAGGTGCCACCTTTGTACTGAGCATTGGTTGATGTATTTCTTCCTCCTCCCTTCAATGAAATTCCCTGCTGCTTTAGAACACATATAAAATGTATTTGAGCATTATTTTATGGATCTCTATCATCTTTTTTCCTCAGATGCCTTCTTCAAGATAATTTACTTATTTCTTGCAGGACACTACTCGGTATCTAAACAGAAAAAAAGTAGAAGTGGTGAATTGAAAAATATTTTACAACCAGCATTTCAGTTCTTGACTGAAGAATGTTTTCTAGAATTATACCTTTCAGTCTTAACTACTGTTTGGTTTTTGGGTTTCTTATTCATAAGCTTGCTGGAACAGATTGAAGTCATAATCCCTTAGTTTTAAATCCCCTAGTTTTGAAAACATACTGTCTGGTCCCATGTGTTGTGCTTCCCCCACGCCTATCTCCCCCCTCCCCCCACCCCTTAAGTATGTGATACATGGAACAAATCCTTATCTGTTTGGTTTACTTTCTCCTGCCTTACTGGGCCTTGCATCCCTGCTGACACTCGTTAGATTTTTTTTTTTGTCACAAGTAATTGCAATAAGGATGTAGGGATAAGACTACTTTACTAGAATTAAGTTTTATGACCATTCATTTTTTCAGTGGACAGAGAATATTGGGGAAATTTGCAAAGGCCATTATTAAAATTAAATTGGAAGACTTGCACCAGCCTGATGTAGATTGCATGGGTTTCTTAGAGCTTGCTGAGATTGTTGCTACAGTGACATCCTCAGAATCTAGTAGTGGTGCTACCTTGATTTTTTTAAATTTTTTTTAATCTAGATTTAGTTACCTGTAACTTCGTTACCATTGTTTATCAGATGATACTGAATTTTGGTAATTTATCAGAAGTTTTCATTTAAGTGGAATTTCTTTTCTGATGTTTATATAGCTGTCATTATTAGAAAGTAGGACAAAACTCCTCTCTTGCCTTATACAAGGCATGAAGACCTATATATTTAATTTGCACTTCACAATAGGCTTATTTTTTATTCTTAAAATGTAAAATACTTTAAATTCCAATTGTATATTTTTTTCTATGATTCGGTTGTAAAGACAGTTGGGAGAACAGAGGTACCAGCTTGTTGTTTCTGGGCGTTTTAAACAGCATCTCAAGATGCTGCTATTTTTCCATATTCCCTTGGTTCCTGGCAGGAGAATTCAAAAGGAGATGGCTTGGCTTTTGCTAAATCTTTAGAATTTCTCATAGCAGCTCCTTAAATTGCTTTTTTTTTTTTTTTTTTTAAGGTACATTACTCTGATGAAGCAAAGATATGTTGGTTTGGGGTTTTTTTTGCCTAGATGTGTCAGATTATCAGGTTTTAATGGTTCAGTCTTGACTATAGACAAACTGTGACCATTTTTCAGTGCCTATAGTTTGCATGTAGATCTGGTCTGATGATTGTATAACTTTTCTCTGGTTTAGCTTCTCCTAGTTTTGTGTACTTCTTTCAACCTTTTTGGTTAATTGTTTGCAATAGCCCAACCTGCTTTTATGAATCACTTTCAAAATTCACTGTGTCTTTTGCACACATTTAGAGTAATCCTGCTAGTAAGCAGTGTGTTAACATAAGTACTAACTGATCAATGTTCACAATGATGAATTTACATTGCACTTACCATGTGACAGGATGGGAAAATACTGTGGTTTTCTATATTTCAGCAAAATCTAAACAAAGCAAAGTAAAACCCCAAACTACCATGCTCTGACAGGGAAGGTGATATCTCTTGTCCTGTGACCAAAGCACTCTCCCGAAGGGCTGTGGAATGAGTGATTAAAGATACTGTGGAGTAGCTAGTCTTTTCCTGGAGTTGAGTCATACACCTATTATCAGACTGTGAGATGTTGGAAACATATGAAGCACCACATCGTGGATTCTCTGACAGGCCTTTTACTGAGGCTCTGATGACTGTCTGAAGCTATCATCTCTATAGATGTTCTTTGTAGCCATTCAAATAAGGGAAGAGATGGAGAACGATTCTTACATAGATGGGAAAACGCCCGAGGCAGAATCTTTCTTTTAGTTGACCTTAGAAAAGCTTTTATTTCTATTTCCCATGTCTCAAGAGATGAGCCGTTTATTTAGAACCAAATTAGATCTCTCAAATTTGGTGATAATGCGTATTTTCCTGGTCACACAGTGATTAATTTTCAGTTAATTTGATATCTTTTGTTGCGTAGTCAATATTGTCTTTCTTCTTGTGGTATAGTTAGTGATACTGGCATATTCAAATCAAATCTGTGATCTGAACTTTGTTATTTTCTTCTTGGAGCTTTATAACAGTTTTAATTTTTTTAACCCAGAATTCTCTATTATAGTCTATTTTTGGTTGGCTATGCAAATTATTATGTTGGTTATTATACTAGTACCTGTAAAGATTTTTTCTGTGCAATTTTGTTTTACTTGATATAAAACGTATCTTTAAGCTTCTAATAGAAAACCTATGAATATATATAATTTCAGTTCATGTTTAGCATAAAATCACTGAAATGTCAAGTTCATTATTTTGCCTCTTTAGGCATTGTGCATATTTTTGCATTGTGTCTGTCTCATGGGTACTCTTCTTGGTTGTAGGACAGTTGCCTAGTTAAAATCTTGGTTTGTTTTCTGACCCAGATGCATTCATTTTTTGACTTTTTTTTTTTTTTTTTTAGCTTTGCTTAAATAATAACGCTTTTATTGCTAATTTCATCATGTTTTGGCAAAGAATGATCTTTACCATTTATGTTCATAAGGTTTCAGGCCCAGAGTTGCTAACGGCGATAGCCTTCCTTATAGACTGAAGACACTATCAAGTGGAACTCAGTTTAATTTATTGCATTAGCATTAGAAATCATAATGTTTTAAAAAAAATATAAGTAGTAATCTGTTCTTGCATCTTTTAGAAAACTGCCATTTGCTATGTGTGAATATGAGTAATGACTTTTTTGAATGAGTAATGGATTTGTACAGTAAGTGTTGTCAAAGCTGTAACTTGTAAAGCTTTATAAAATAGCTTTTGGGTACCAAAAGCCAAAAAGAAGCAGGATATGCAATGTGTTTCTTATGGAATTTTTATGACAAACCACTTTGTTTTTAAATGACAACAAAAAGTTTGAAATCCTTGTCTTTAATTGTTTGTCTACTCTGCACTGAATACCTGGCTTGAGGCTTGTACTTTGTTCTCTGCTTCAGTGATGTTATAATTGAGCATGTCTAAGGAGACTGATGGAGATATTAATTAGGAGTGGTTCTTAAAAGAAAGTGTTGAACACTGGAGGGCAACATTACTGTTTGCTGGAAGCAGTCAGCCTCGATATGATGGAGAACCTGTGCTCACACTCAGTGCTGTATGCCTGATACTTTTTCTATTTCTTGCCCTGTTTTAGGGTTTTTCATGTATAAGTTAGAATGAATGCGACTGTTACAGCTGACTGCCAATGTGGCCTTTGTTTTGCTGTTTTCTGCAGTGTAGTCACTTAATGAAACTGAGTACTCAATTTTAGTCAAGATTTAAAATGACACTCCAGGAGTGTCTATTTTTAATGAACTCCTTTTACCATTGTTCAATAATCAAAAAGTTACCTTCCGTGCTGTAGAAGCTATGGGGTTTTATCATTGTTTTAATGAGCTTTGTCAAAATGCGTACCGAAAATATAAATTTCTTTTCTAGACAATTGAGATGTGTGTCAAACTGAATTTGGATGACAGGTGGGTTTTGTTCAAATATATGAAACAGAATTTTACAAGTTTTAAAAATAATACTAATTATTTCATGAAATTTTAAAAATATCTAACAGTTATATGCTCGATAGTTTAGCATTTTTCAACATATTGATTGGAAAATTGAGAAATTGATGAGATCAGAGTTCCAAAACAACTTAAACATACCCGTAGTTTCAATTAGATACCCATGTAGCTCTGAAACACTGACTCCACATCTTCTAAAGACTTCTGGTTTTTTCTATCTGTACGTCACTTATAACCTGGTTTTTGGAGCACGGGTTTCATATTCTTATTTGCAACTAGTTCAGATAAAATAGTCTGCTTTTCATTAAATGAGATAAGCCATTAGCTCTTTGCCTCCTCTAAAAACATAATGCTTATCTTGTGTAGCACTTCTGTCTCTGCTTGCTTTGACATGGAACTTGCTTTTAATTCCTAAAATGTAATTCCTGATGCAAAAATATTTTTGCAAATATGCTGTCAAATAGCATTTGCTTAATGGCATCTCTTTAAGGATGACTGTTTAATCATGGACCTGCTTCAGCATAATCAAAATTGTCTTTTACAGCTAGAGAATTTTTTGTTTCTTTACCTCAATTCAGACTTGATCAATGGGCTGAGGACAACTGCATGAGGTTCAATAAGGTGAAGTGCCGGGTCCTGCGCTTGGTTCACAGCAACCCCATGCAGTGCTACAGGCTGCGGGAAGAGTGGCTTGAGAGCTGTTCATCAGAAAGAGACTTAGGGGTGCTGGTTGACAGCCAGCTCAATATGAGCCAACAGTGTGTACAGGTGGCCAAGAAGGCTAAGGGCATCTTGGCTTGTATCAAGAATAGTGTGGCCAGCAGGGCTAGGGAAATTATTTATCCCCCTGTACTCTGCGTTGGTGAGGCCACACCTCGAGTGCTGTGTTCAATTTTGGTCCTCCTTTGAAAAGGTCATTGTAGTGCTGGAGCAAGTTCAGCAAAGGGCAGCAGAGCTGGTGAACGGTCTAGAAAACATGCCTTATGAGGAATGGCTGAGGGAGTTGAGTTTGTTTAGTCTCGAAGAGGTGGTTCAGGCGTGACCTCACTGCTCTCTAGAACTACCTGAAAGGGCGTTGTAGAGACATGGGGGATGGTTTCTTCTGCCATGCCTGCAGTGAGAGGACTAGAGGGAATGGCTTAAACTGAGACAGGGGAGATTGAGATTAGATATTTTAAAAAATATATAAATTCACTGTTAGGGTGGTCAGGCACTGGAATAGGTGGAGTCACCATCCCTGGACGTGTTTAAGATTCATTGGGATGTGGCACTGGGTGATATGGTTTAGTGGTTTAGGGGTTACAGTGGTAGTGCTGGGTTGATGGTTAGACTTGATCTTCGAGGTCTCTTCCAGCCTTGATAATTGTATGATTCTGAGTCATACAGGATGACTTAGTGTTTATACATAGATTTGGTCTAAAAGAAAGTTTTCAAACATGAGATTTTTACAGCATATTAATTTATGCGTAGTTATTAAAATCAGTAAATGAGGGGTTTGTGTTCAAATATTTTTAACTTGTGTGTATGAGTTTCAGTTGTGGAATTGCTTTGCAAAAGCTAGATGTTGAGGTCTTTATGTCCAGCTGACTGCTGAAACAGTAGTCTGACCTAAAGCTTCAGTCTCTGTGGTTAAAGGAACATGCTGTGAGTAATTTGGTTCTGAGATAGATTAATTTTCTGACATAAAACTCTATTGGCAGCATAAGGTGTGTGCTTGTTGGGTGTTGCTTATTGAAAGTGCCTTCTGATATCAGTAGGCTGAGATTTGCCTTCGACAAATTTAAGGATTGTCAGGAATAATGTGCCAAGTTCTTCTACTATGATAAATATTTAAGAGACCCTGATGTTCCTATCTCTTCATGAATATATGCTAATAACATTGATATTGAAAGTTTGTGAATAAAGGCTTTCTGTGAAATATGAATTAATGAATGAGCAACTGATGGGTAAGAAAATGTAGCTATTTTGGTAGAAATGGGTAGAAGAGGGGGGAAAAAGAGAGCAAAGAAAAATAAGGTGACATTTGAGTGACAGTGCAAAGAAAGGATTTGGAATACAGGAGATTCAAGAGGCATCATTTCATCAAAAGGAAAGATTAATATGCTTGGAAACATGGAAGATGTGCAAAAAATGATATAAACCACAAGAGCAACAAACAATAAAAATAAGGATAATCCTAAGATTTGAGGTGTTGGAGGAGGAGGAAAGAGGAGAAATGCAGATAATTGGGGAAGGAACAGTTAAACACTATGCTTTGCTTTTGACTGAAAAAAAAATGTTTAACATTTTATTTGGTCCAACAGTCTGGTCTTGACAGTCTATTTTAATATTCTCAATTTACAGTTTCATTTTATGCATGTGATTCTGATAAATGGCAGAGAATCTGGATGGAATGTTAGTTGTCAAAGGCGTTTTCCAGGCTACTTGCATTTTCCTTTCCTAAGATCAGTGAAGCACTTAAACTGGAATCATGCTGTGAGTTCTTCCATAGCTGCATAGTCTTCAGTAGGAACCAAAGAAGCCCTTGGTTTTGCTACAGTGCTAATCAGGTTCTAGTTTATGTATTTTCCTCCCCTGTCAAATGCTCACTGCAGTTCTTCTCTTTTCTGCTCACGTTTTCCTTTCTTCCTGACGCTCTGCATGGGCAACCCATTGCAACCCATCTAAGAACATTTGCCTGTTTAGCTCCATTGTGCACACGTCAAGATGCATTGTCATAATATCAAGATAAAAATTGACCCAAATCAAGGAAATAAAGCCTTTAAACACAAGTAGATAGGCTGTTGTATTTGAAAGCTGATATGTGTTAATCTTCTTTGCATCTTGTAAAATAGCTTAAAATGTATCTTGTGAAGTGTAATATATTTGTAAGCAATATAGCTGCAAGTTATTTAACATAATGGAACTAAATACATTATTCTGCAACATAATGATTGCAGTTTTATGTGTGGACCTTTGCAAAACTAAATATTTTATTTTGAAATCCCCTTATGCATTATGTAGCCTATGTGATGTATGGTAGTTAGGTTTCATAGGGCAAAGTAAAACATGAAGGGATCCTCAGAAAGCTAGATGGATATATGTTCTTCACTATACCTCCCGTTTGGAAGTATGGTTTTAATGTAGTTGGAGATCCCATAATTTGCCTTAACATCAGCTTTCTCTGCAGGTTGCACTTGTTAATTGTGTAAAGATTGTATGTATAATCTCTTATCCACATAATTACCTATCTAAAAACCTGGTTGAAGGAAAATATAGTTTTTTGCCTTTTGGCTGATTCGCATAGATTTTAAAAGCAATGCTTATGCTTTTAATGGTTGTCTTCTTATTTTTTTAATAAGCTTCCCTGATTTAACACCTGTAAACAATGGCCTTTTTTTAGAGATTAACTGGGGTTTACCTCTGCCTATCAAACAAGAATAAATAGTTTGGAATGGCTGTTCTAGAGAAGTAATTTAAATGACACACACCTTGTTTATATAGTGAAATTTAATACCTTCAAAAACCCCACTCACATAATTTAAAAAGACTGATAAATTTGTAAAGGTCACAAAATTATCTTTAGTTATTTTAATCTAATGGGGTTTTTAAAAAGTAAGCTTTGTTCTCCAGAAATTTGATTCCCTAGAAGTATGTGTGTGGAAACCCTAGCAGTGTTTTCACTTGAAATTATAGTGTCAATCCTTACCTTCTGTGGCAGGCATCTTAGGAAGGTATGTTCAACATAGATGCTGAAAGCTCTGTGAACTGCAGTCCTGTGTAATTAATACAGGTTCAGTTAGTTGCCAATTAACAACTGGAGTTGTTGACCTGGTATTTTATTTTAAGTGTCCTACTTGTCCATGTCTTGGATCATTTCAGAAATGTGTCTCAAGACTTCTATGAAGGAATACTGCTGCTTTTGACTGGACTCTAAGAACCACTTTAAAGAAAAATGAAAGTAGGATGTTAGTTCTTCAGGTCTTTTTGTGCATTCCCACATGTATAGGATAAAGAGGCTTGTGGCATTAACTTCTGAAACGTGTTCGTGAACTGTATCCGCTGATCGAGTCAATGCATCTCCTCACAGAGAATTTAGAAGCAAGGAAGACTGTCTTTTTTTTTTTTTTTTCTTCTAAGTTCTAGGGTTGTAGTAAGCTTGCATTACCTTCAGAATTTGGATTGCTTTCTTTTCATATTTCTGTGATACTTTCATACAGGGGAAGAAAAAGGTTATGTGCCACCTGCAGGGTACATACCTTATCTCTGTCTGCAAAGGTGGAAGCATTGCCTTTGGCTGTTCTTAAGGAGCAGTCAGCCAGGATCAAAATCCAACCACAGTTATAGCGGTGGAGCATTAAGAGCTTATAACATTGGATCACACTGTATTTCTGTTACAGCATCATCATTGTGTCCTAATTTGTCCATCATCTTTTTTGCATCCTTCTTCAACCATGTATCATTGTAGTGCAGAACATGGCCATGTTCTGCCACTGCAACCTGTTGAGCTCTGGGGCTTTACTTACACAGTGATAACTCAAGAAACTTTTTTCAACTTAAAAAAAGTTGAAAATAAGCGAAAAATAAATGAAAAAACACCTTCTACTGCTAGATCTTAGTAGATTTACTTAGTAAATTTAAAAATTATGAAGGTGAGGAAGAAATAGATCTGACCACTGATGAACAGGTTGTTGGATGGAATGCATCAGTTGGTAGCTTAGAGGAAGTGTTGAGAACTTCAAAAGTGAAAATATTTATTTTGGTGGGCATGGGGAATTTATCATTTTGTTAGTGATACCACTAGAATGCACCAAGGACTGTTTAAATCATGTAGAAAACCCAGGAAAAATAGTCTTAATGCCTAGAATCTTACTCTGTATCACATATTACACTAAGGATTGCTTAATTTGTGAAGTTATGTTGTAAAGATAAAGTCGCCACAA
Source organism: Acanthisitta chloris (assembly GCF_000695815.1). Lineage (NCBI taxonomy): Eukaryota > Metazoa > Chordata > Aves > Passeriformes > Acanthisittidae > Acanthisitta > Acanthisitta chloris. The sequence goes on along the minus strand of NW_008659831.1, from coordinate 75,051 downwards.
AAAAGTTTTCACTTCTTCACTGGACATGAATGGCTAAATTAAATGTGAAATTACATTTACTTGGGAATAAGGTGTTAAAAGAAGTATTTTAATTTACTGATATGGTTATTAAAAATTTTCACTTAGAAATGAGATTAACCTATAATTGGCGACTGTGGGGATTATTTACACATTCAGCATCCTGAGAACACTTGTCTGTTCTCCTTTCTCTCTTCAGATTTTATTTTACAGTAGCTTTTTTATTGTCAGTTAGCTAATAAGTAATACAAGTAACAGTAAATATCTAAGTAAATAAGGAATGTTTTATTTTTGGTTAGAAGACAGAACAGGTATTGATGGCGTAAAATTAGAAAGGTAAATGAAAACAATTCTGAGGAATGGTGCCAAAGCAGGTTTGCATCAGTGTAGTGGCTTTGTTGTAATGAAAGCAAAAGCTGGAATGTCTGGAGTCCCTTAAGTTCTAAAAGATTAGGTATTTTTATTTTATAAACTCTGATTACTACAGTATGATGCTTCAGAACCTCAAAATTACATCTAAACATTCCTCTGAGAGAATATATTTATTAACATTCTTATTGTAGTAGTATGAAACTGAAAGAATCAGACGTGCCTACGTAAAGCTGCAGTTGAAACATCTGTTTGAGTTTTACTTGCTTTGGGTGATGTGATTTGCCCAAGGTCACCCTGGGTGTTGGCATTAAGGGATAGGCATCATCTTATTTGGCTAGTAGTGAAAAACAATTACTTAAAAGGGTTTATGTTGGGAAAGCATATGATTTATACGTTTAAGTGTTGCAATTTACAGTTCATGAAGTTGTATTAAAGTTTATCTGTAAAGTTATATGTAGTAAACCAGCTGTGTCCAAGCACTCAATACAGTGGCTATTAAAAGGTGCCTAAAAACAAATGTTTCCAGGTACACAGTCTGAAGATAACTGTCCAAGGAGATTGATATTCAAAGTCCTGAGAACTGTCAGATTCTATCTGATCCCTTTTTCTTCACTTTAGTGTTAGAATATGTAAAGTGATTTTCAAATAATAATTTTGTTTAAAAATTGCTCCTGGTTTGAGAAGTTCTAATTCTTGTAGTAAAGAGGTTTAATGCTGGCTTTTTTGAGTCAGAGGTCGATTAAATAAAGACTTCAGAAAGCCTTATAAACCTAATTCAGACCCCAGCTACTGTGATACTAGGACTTGGTAATTCTTCAACAGCAGGCTGGTGTTTTAGTGTTGCCTGCAGTCTGCTCGATGCAGTATGATGTCACAAAATCAGATTGGAAGTACTCCAAACAGCGCCTGTAATGTCCTCCTCTACGGTAACTGGTGACAGATAAAATCATCAGTGTCTGTTGTTTCCACTTGCTGATAAATGAGTGCAACATCTGTTACTTAATGAGTGTCTTAGGGAGCAGAGAGAAAGAGGGAATGTTAAAGACTTTGGTTTTTTTTTTATCTCAACACACATTGACCTGTATATTAACCTAGTATATGTCATTTAATTTTTATCAAGAGGGTATGTAGTTTCATTTGGAGAGATTAGTGTCTGTTCTCTTATTTTGCTAAATAAAGTAGGGTATGTCCTACAACATCTTTCAATATAAAAGAAATTTAATTGTTGAGAAGCAAGTGTGCAAACATAAAATCTTGGTCCTGATTCCATGTCTGAATCTGTAGCTGTTGTCTGGCATTTGAGGGAGCTATCTCTTCCATCACTCTCGTCTCTTGCAGAGGAGTGCTCGGCAAGCATACACATAGTGTGTATGTACCTTGCAGCAGTCCCTCAGCAGTGTGACAGGTGTGAGGTGTGTGCATTTTCTCCTGGAGTGACTAACTGAATCACAGAAGAATCCCTCATTTTAACTATTACCTTAAAATTAAACAAATAATAGTTCAGGGTCAAGGAATTTATCTTGAGGTTTTTCTTGCTCCCAAGATGGAGATTTGCAGTGATATTCCAATTTGAGGATGATTCCATTAAGGATGAATATGTGTTACTGAGGACTGTTGGGCTGGGTAAGTCTGCTGGGATTTGCAGAGCAGCAGTTCCTTGCTGTGTGAGTCAGCAGTGCGTTCAGCAGCACGAGACCATTCTTTCTTCAGTATTTGGCTGTTGTGCTGCTTGCTTGATCCCACTCTGCTGACCCTAGCAGGAACTGGATGTGTCATGTCATTAGTGGCAGATAATAAGCCCAAGCCATCTTCACCAGCATTTCTAAGGAGTTCAAGTACAAATAAATACAATATAGTATATAATAATGAAAATGTTTCTGAGGCGAACAGGGGAGGTGCAGGTCACTATATCTGATAGGTGTACTGGCAAGCAGCTAGAAATCACAATTCAGAATAGAATTAGAGAGCATGTGGGTGAACACTGGAAAAGTTTCAACATGTTCTATGCAACAGCATTTTCTGAAGGAAACTATGTATATGAACATTTGATATCATCCAGCATATTTGGCTAGATTTTTGACCAGTTTCTTTAAAGAATTTGAGCAACCATGATATAATGAAAAATTTTTACATGTGTAAAAACTGGTTAAAATGTAAAATGAAGACAAAAATAAATGCCCTGATTTCATACTGAAGGGAGGTCACCAGTGGAATCCCATAAGGATCTGAACCGAGGCCTGTGTTCTTAATATATTCCTAAATGGTTTAGAAGAGGAATTAGGTGTTAAAGTTTGCAGACATTATAGGGTAATTCAGGCTACATGAAAAAAAATTTCAACTGATAAAAAGGCAGTTCAGTTCAATGTAAATAAGCATGTCTATGGAAAGGGAATATTCCTCATATTACATACAGATCTAAGGTCCTTCAGTTGATCATTACTATTCAGAGAATGAAACATTGTAATTGATATAGATTAATGAAAATGTTAGCTCAGTCCTCAGTCACAGAGAATGAAGTTTTAGGAATCATTACAGATGCAATTGAAAGGAAAAGATCAGAACAGTATACCAGTAGGGTACAGTGATACAGAGAGTTGAACAGATTTTCTATTGCTTCTAACTAGGACTTATGTAATCTAACAAGTGAGAACACTGAAAATTCAAGATGTTTTTCAACATAATGTGTAGTTAAGTTCTGAGACAACTTGCTATAGGCTTTTGCAGCAGAAGCTATCACATACGAGTATATACCCACTAGCTCAAGAAGTTCGAAGAAAATACTGGGGAATTCTGGGGAGGAAATTAGGCCAAATGATATGTATGCTTACCCTATACTTAAATTTTTTTCCATGCCATTTCTTGATGTCTTGTTAACAAACAGGTATTTATCTAGATAGATGTTTTTTTCCTGACCTAGTATGACAGTTTATATGAACCACAAAATGCTTATTTGAGTCTCAGGCTTTAATTAAACCTCTAATTAAAATCCTGTCATGAGGGAGAGGCAAGAGCGAAGGTAGAAGTAGTATCTTTGGTACCTCTTTTCCTATGATGGTGGTATTAATGTACCATTCTCTTCTAGTCTTGCTGACACTGGTCATCTGACCTTACTGCTGATATTCCTTTTGTCATAACAGCTATATGTAGATAGAAAGTGGTCCTGTTTCTTTCCTGTTAACATGCTAATGCTGTTCCCCTGCTACAGCACTACACTTCGACAGGCCTAGTGCTTTTTGAATTCTTCAGCTCCTTTTATCAGATTTAAGAAACTGAAGGGCAGCTAAAATGGTCTGCTAGAAATAGATGTTTGCTTCCAGCTTTGCTGTAGAGCAGGAAATAAGGTTTGAAGCTGTACTTATTTAAAGGTCTATCTAATTATATAAATCTGCCTATTTATAAGTATTATTCCCTCTCCCCTCTCTAAACAGATTCAAAGTAGAGCAGGATAACCAAACTGGTTAATGAAACATTATTAACCTGAATGGGAACTTGAACTAGAAGAATTTAACTCTAGCTGTCCCTGAACCAAAGAAGGAAGTTGTTCTGCACCATGGCTCATTAGCTTCCCAAGTAGACAATATCTGTGAGGTTAGGATTATTTGGGGCTTGTTAAGAAATGGTTTGGCTGTTAAATAAGATGAAGTCAGAGGCATGCCCTGGTGTGAAAACTGGGAAGATATTTGATGATCATCAGTTTGGATGACATTCATTGGTATTGAACTGACTCCTTTAGAAATCTGTCTGCAATGCAAATAAAGAAATGCTTTATTTTTATGCTTCAAAGTGAATTGTCGGTTGCAATTTTAGACACAAAATTGCAGGTAGTCTTTTAAAAATAATTTAAGAAAGGAAACCATAGAACATTACTAAGATAAATACTAAAACATTAATTTTGATTGTAATATTGTGAGAAAGAAGTACAGATATGATGTGCTTTATAGCATTTGTTTTCTAGGCACTGAAGACTGTGCCTTGACATGCTCTTCTGTTAACTTGCCTTTGTCTGGCTAAACATCATTTGCATAGGTAGATCTGCCTCATTTTCTGAATTTGAGACGCTACTACATAGAGTAATACTAAAGTGTAGATGCAATTTTCCTGTTTTCCGCCATTTAGGTTTTCAGCATAGACAGAAAACACTTCACCATCCTTTCTTCTTTCCATGAGACAAACTCCTATGTTAGCAGAAAATGTCTTTTTGTACTTCATGATTAGTTCTGGAAAATTTATATGACTTGATTGTCATGATGTATTCTGCAAATATATTAGCAGCAAAAGGAGGGCTAAAGACAATCTAGAGGCTAGCCATTGTGACAGTCATCTACAAGAAGGACTGGAAGAAGGATCTGGGGAGCTACAGGCCCGTCAGCCTGACCTCGGTGCCAGGGAAGGTCATGGAGACGATCATGTTTAGTGCCATCATGAGGTGTGTACAGGACTGGGGGATCAGGCCTAGCAGCATGGGTTTGTGAAAGGCAGATCCTGCTTGACTAACCTGATATCCTTCTGTGGCAGTGTGACCCACATAGTGAATGAGGGACAAACTGTGGATGCTGTCTACATGGACTTTACTAAGGCCTTTGACATGGCTTCTCATCGCATTGTCCTGAAGAAACAGGATGCTCATGGTTTGGATATGTTAACTCTTTGCTAAGTAAAAATCTAGCGAGATGGTCAGGTCCAGATAGTGGTGGTGAATGGAGTTACATTCAGCTAGTGTCCGGTCACTAGTGGGGTTCCCCAGGCTCCACTGTGGGGCCAGGCCTGTTTAATGTCTTTATCAATGATCTGGACAAGGGGATTGAGTGCCCCCTCAGTCAGTTTGCAGATGACACCAAGTTGGGTGGGAGTGTTGATCCGCAGGAGGGCAGAAAGGCTTGAAAGAGGGATCTGCATAGGCTGGATCAATGGACTGAGGCCAATTGGATGAGGTTCAACAAGGCCAAGCACTTGGTCCTGCGCTCGGGTCACAAAAACCCCATCCAGTGTTACAGGCTTGGCTAAGAGTGGCTGGATTGCTGCCTGGCAGAAAAGGACCTGGTTGGCAACAGCTGAACGTGAGCCAGCAGTGTGCCCAGGTGGCTAAGCAGCCCAGTGACACTGTGGCTTGTATCAGAAATAGTGTGGCCAGCAGGACTAGGGCAGCGATCTTCCCCCTGTACTTGGCATTGGTGAGGCTGTACCTCAAATCCTGTGTTCACTTTTGGGCCCCTCACTAGAAGAAAGGCTTTGACGTGCAGGAACATGTCTGGAAAAGGGCAGTGGAGCTGACAAAGGTCTGGAGCACAAGTCTGATGAGGTGTGGCTGAGGGAGCTGTGGGTATTTAACCTGGAGTAAAGGAGGTACAGGGAGGATGATTGTTCCCTACAACTACCTGAAATGAGGTTGTAGTGAGGCATGGTTCAACATCTTGTCCCAAGTAACAAGTGATAGGATTGAGAGGAAGCATCCTTAAGTTGTACCAGGGGAGATTTAGTTTGGGTAGTCAGAAGAAATTCTTTACAGAAAGGGTTGTCAAGCATTGGAACAGGCTGCCAAGGGAAATGTTTAAGTCCTCATTCTTGGAGGTATCTAAAAGATGTGTAGAAGTTACACTTAAGGACGTAGTTCAGTTGTGGACTTGACAGTGCTGGGCTAATGCTTGGAGACTTGATGATCTTAAAGGTCTTTTGCAACCTAAAGGATTCTACAGTTACTGTATTTGTTTATTGAAATTTACTTAAAAGCATTTAACAAGCTTACTACTCACTCTTTGGACTGAAGCATTTAGAATTACACTATATAACAGTAAAGGAAATGACTGATCATTTTATGTGCTCTTTTTCACTAAATTTTGAAATGTGTGCAGCTAATACAGTGTGTGCATGCATAATAGTATACAGCTTAAAAACATCTTTGAAATAATACTACTTATGAAACCATGTCTAGATCTAAAGTGGATTTTGTGGATTTTGAGATGTGCATCTCTCAAGCATTCCAATGTTGCTAAATATGACAAAAGTAAATTTTGTGTTTAGTATAACAATTTCTACTCAGCTATGTGCACATCTGAGGCAATTGGGACCTATGGGTGTTCAGAGCAGAGACAATCCTGAGAGGCTGCAGCCCATGGGCAACTCATACCAGAGCAGGGACAGTCCTGAGTTTCTATTACTGAATGATTAATTTCTTGATTGACATAAAATACATAATATAAATAGTATTTTTCCTGGATTTATAAAGAACTGCTTGAGAGATATGATGAATTAAAAAAACCCTGAACTAACTAAAAAATCTGACATGACTTGCATGCAGCCCAAATTGGGCAGTTTAACCCCTCATGTCTAGTCAAGCAATATGTTACTCTAAAATAAACTGAATCTGCTAAACAGGCCAGGAATTTAGTCTAGTAAATGTTTCACTTCATCTTAGTACCTTTTTACTGTATTGAATTGTGGATGGTGTGGCACTTGGGGATATAGTTTAGCGGTGATTATGCTGGTGCTATGTTGATGTTTGGACTAGATGATCCCGAAGGTCTCTTCCAACTTTGTTTTTGCGATTCTGTGCTTTGTTGTTTGCTGTTGTGTAATTTCTTCATCTGGTGTGTCATTCACTTAAAGACAAGGCCATGTTAGATATGTTAGAGCATAGTATTTTAAAATATTATCCAGTACACTCAAAATAGTGCATCAGAAATTTAGTTCTAAGAGAACATTTATTTTTGGAATGACGAAGTTGGCTGTTCTCTGGGAGTATCTTGGCTTATGTTAGATTAAATGTACTAGTGTTACAAGGTACTAAAAGGTTTTTTGTAGGGTCATGCAAACACAGATGTGTATATCCTAATTTCTGCAGATGCTTTTACAAGAGACTCATTATCCTGATTTAATAAAAGGCAGATAATACAGTTTCTTTATAGTGTTCACATAAGAATGCCATTGCTGAAAAAATTTGCATCAGCTTCTCATATTTGTACCAAGTAACACCATCCTGCCCTTGGGTTCACATTTCATGTTATGGATACCTGAGTGGTCAAGCCAGTGGCTGTAAGATTATTATGGCAAACAGTGGAGTAACACAGCTCATGGCGTAATATCAGTAAAGTCAGCAGTTGGAACTTAAAGCTTATTAGCCATGGCTTTCATCATGTACCACAGCATACTACCATGTAACTACTATCAGTGCGAAGTAGTTTTATGTTATATTTATGACATACTGTTATGTTATGTGGCACATGACTAATTGTCCATGAAAGTATGTATACATACACATTCAGTTATATTGTTCAGTACCTTGGTTGTGTTCAGTGTGTGTATGAGCTATTTTTCTATCTATTCTCACTCCGTTATTTGAATTAGGTAGCATGTGTGTCATACACCTTGCTCACATAACTTTTCTTGCTAGCATCTTACCATCAGATGCAATCCTGCAGCAACCAACAGTTTCCATGTTGATTGTTGCTGTATATAGGTTTTTCCAGTCTTTTAAGCCCCACCTTGACTTTTCTTCAGAATTAATCAATAGTTAGAGATCAGTACTATTTTTCACTCATTCGGGACATTTTCAGTATCAGTAAAAATTCCTGGTATTTTATACTAGGTAGGCTGTAGAGCTCACAGTGTGAAGTGCAGGACCATCATTCAGAATTGCAAAGGGGATACCTCGTGAAGGGGGCACTATGCATGCTTATGCAGTGTTGTTGCATAAAAGTGTAGCAATGCAGTGAGATCAATGATAATGTTCTGTATCATCACAGTCATACCATTTTGCACTTAAGAACCACCTCCTCATAGATAGTTTTTTTCATATTCAACTAAATCTCTCACTTCTTCCTTACTTCCACTCCCTTTTGGGTTCCCTACTGAAAATATGGGAAAACATGGGATCAGATTTCCACTAATTCATTCTAGGCATCCATTAATTTTCCAGTGCTATTTTCAGACTACTCCTAGGCAACATTGATAAATGCTATTAATAAAGTTATCATGTGAGTCTTTCCTAGACAAATACAATTTTTCCCTTTTTGGGAGGAGGGCATAAGCACTGTTTAATACACTTCACTGTACCAGTGGATGGATGAACTGTTTGCTTTTGCCTGAAGACATTTCCTCTGTGAGCATGGGGTGCTTCTGTCAAGGAAGTTTGTCTTTTCTATCATCTGTGTGCTCAATTGCTGCTTGTTACCAGAGAAGGCTCAAAAGAGGTATTGAATTAGCTGTACTCAATCAAGTTTTTTTTTCCAGTTTGAGCCTTTTGATTATTCTTTTGAACCAATGTTCATGTCTTGTTGGACTGCAGTTTCCTGTACAGCAGCAGCATGTGTATTTACATGTCTTTCATACAGCTTACATGCCTGATTTATTATAGCTCAGCATTTATCAGTGCCTTGCTGAATGTGTAGCTAGCTTAATAAAGGGTTTCATGATTTCTAACTTGTTATACGGCCTCACTTAATGAGGATACGAAGACGAGGCGTAACTCTTTGTTCAATGAATACTGCTCAGGAGACACATCTAGGATCTGCCTGTGCTATAACAGGCAATAAGCACAACAGCAGTCTGGTAAACACAACAGCTTAGAACAGTTTTAATCTGGTTGTGAAAGCCTTTAACCGTCAGCAGCTCCATGCTTCATAAACTTGTCAGCTGTGATAGGCTTTTTGGCTGTAAGAGATTATTTCTGTACAAATACTGGCAAGATCATGTAAGATATTTATCACCTGAATAACATATTGAAAGTCCAGAGGATTCTGAAAGAGGATCTTTCCAATCATGGTCAGCAGAGAGACTCTGCTTTTCTGTACCAGTGACATTTTTCCTTTTCTTGTGTAAGATGGACAGTAAATAAAGCCTAAATCTTGCTAGGAAAATTGTTCAATTCCAAATTCAGCACAAAAGATGTCATAATTGCTCACATGGTCTTTTAGTGTACCTCAGAGATTTTAGCAGAGGTAGATGTGATGTCTTTTATGAATATCAGCTCTTCTTCATTGACAGTAAAGCTCATCCATGATAACTATTCCTTTTGAAAGAGAAGCAGTTTAGTCATTGGTGTGTCTTATGTGGAGGAGAGGTGAAAAAGAAATACTAACTATCAAACAGTTCCAAAAGAACAGCTATTTTTTTGCGACAGTGCTTGTGCTAAAATAGAGTACTGCTTCTAGATTCCCTGCTGGCACTTACAGATCAACATAAATTATTCTATGAAACTAGCAGAAGTCTTTGGTGATTATTTTTAAAGATGTTGTAAGACTTCATAGTCTCTTGAAATGCACATTTTGATTTGGGCCATTTACCTTACGAAGTTTCATGTTAGCTAAAACCTGAACATATTTTTTAAAAAGCTGCAAGCTTAGCATATTACATTTCTTGGTTCTCTGGTCTCTGTATTTGTTTCTGCAATAGAAACAATTAGTGCGTTTTATAAGGTTTTAACTCTTGTAATGCTAACCCCTTGAGCAAAGCAGGGGATTCAAGTTAGTATCTGGGAATAGGAAACATGCAGGAGTAGCTATGAGTTTTAATACAATGGGATATGAATATACACATCTAATGCAGATCTTAGCACAATATGATTAAGTGTCTAAATTTTGTAGCAGGTGAAAAGAGACTTTTTCATTTGCTTAGCATCCAGATGGTACATAGAGAAAAATAGGTTAATCCCTATTTTGTATACGGAACTAGTACATACTGATTAGCAGATTTCTTCTCTGTGGAAATTTCAGTCTGGTTACAGTAGAGCTCTGTTCCATTGTTTTTCCCGCGTTTCTGTTTTTGTAAGGATATTGCATAACATCTAGATCTCTGTGATCCTGGAGTTCTTGAATGATACATCTTTTCTTAATCAAATCCTTCATAAGAAACACAGTATTAAAGGATGCTTTGAATGATGTTCATGCTGTCATAGATGTTCTGTTGAGAATTATCAAAAAGAGTAGTCTGCTTTACTGATAACACAATTTGCAAAAACAAGGTCCTTCACTCATGGTAGAAAGAGGAAAGTTTGAAGGTAGTCATGCTTGAAAGATCTGTTCAGGTACCTTATCTTAAATATTTATTTCTGCTTTGCTTTGACTTAATAGTAGTTGTGAAATTTGCTTTTGAAATTTATGTATGCATCTATCCAAACATTCTTTTCTCTAGGCTGTATGTGCTCCTGAGAAACCAGTCCGGAAAGGAGGTCTGCAGCAGCCTAAGAGTTAATAGGGCAAAGTGGATACTCTTTAATTGCAAACCACTCTCTCATACTGAAAAGATGTTGCCAGAAAGGCCTCAAAGCCAGAAGGGGCTTCTAATCAGCCTTTTCCTGAAGCAGTGGTTGGCTATATGGTGGACACAGATGGAACCAGATATGAAATAATCATATTTTGAGGCAGCTGAAATTCTTCCAGAAAAGTCAGGAATGTCCATGTTAGTTGAAAGCAGTCATACTCCTTTTCCACAGGTGGGACAGTCAGCTTCATCAGGAAATAAGTAAATTAAGCTAAGAAATCAGTTCGGGAATTTTTTGGTTGGCTATGTGTTTTTTTTTGTGTTTTTTTTTTTTTTTTTTTTTTTTTTTTTTTTTTTTTTTTTTTTTTTTTTTTGTTTGTTTGTTTGTTTGTTTTTTTTTGTCCTGTCTGGTTTGGACATTTTTGAGAAAAATCCTATCCAATTAAATTGATGGTGCTAAGCTCCTGGTTTGTTGAAGTTTACAACTCCTTATCCTACAAAGCATAGTGCTTTTTGCAGGTACCAAAAGTGGCCTCTTTTTGGTTTTGTTTTTTTTTTTACCTCCCACAATTGTTAGAATGCACTATTTTGTGAATTTCTTTTTTTTGTTGATAACCCAGCTATTTAAACATATACTCTAAAATTACTATGGATTCCTACCAGATAATGCAATAGTAATTTTAAATGTTTTAAATGGCTTTCTGTAAGGGGAGTTCAAAATAACTTTTTCATTTAAAAATACAGACTGCAAATATGTGTAGGTCAAATGAAGTTATAATTTGAATGGCCATTATAGCAGTTTACAGGAAATGTGCATTTAACAAAGGAATAATTTTTGACTTTAAATATTTTGAAATCTAATTTCCCTCCTTAAATGACTTGTTTGTTTTTAGCCTTTTAGAATTTTGTGTGCAGAACTAAGAAGAGAGCGATAGTATCTGTTGAGGAAAAATCACTTTCTTTTGTGTAAAAGTCACATTTCACCATTCTCCAGCATTGCCACTGGTAAAGCCTGTTTTTTGGACTTACATCAAAATCCATGGTTGTTTTCTGGGCCTACGTTTTAGAGCCTTTCCTTGTTTTCTTGCCTTTTCTCACAAGAGATTTGGAAATGGCCATAGAGCAGTTTTTCTTGCATATAAAATCAAATCAGTGCCTACAATTAGTTGTCTGAACCAAGTCAGACTGCAACCCTAGACAGAAACCGCAGGGATTTCTAATGTTCCTGTCCTTACATTTTCCCGAATGTTGATGGCTTTGAAATAAAACCCCCCAGATTCTTATTTAATTATGTGACTTAAGAAATCAGAGTCAATTTGAATGTAACGGTTTAGTGGTATATTTTGCTGGAATTGCTGATTCCTGGAGACTTTTTTGGGGGGCGGGGTGTATCCAAGCCTTTGCGAATCTGATAAGTTTTCTAAAATTAGGCCATAATCTTATTTCAATTCAAAGAATGTATTAGATGAATAAATGTGCATTTTCAGAGTATCAGAACCATATTAATTTAATTACGTTTCGGCAGTCACTGTATCTTCTACTTTTGGGCTTTTTCATTTATGTTTCATACAGGAAGGCTCAATGCTCTTTATCCATTAAGATATTCTTATATGCCCCTAAATCCTCATTGCTGAGCTTGATGCTGCCTTCCTGTTGGTGAGCATCAAAGCCTAGTATTTTAGAGCTGCTTTTGTTGGTAAATACGTATAATTTTAGGTGTTCTAATTACACTTCCTCAAAATCAGCTTTGCATTTCAAACAGCCTCAGAAATAGTGCAGGCGGTCTGAGACTCAGATGAGTTCCTGGTTCTTCATGACATTAGAACTTGTAGGTCTACCTTTCACTTATATTCATAGATTAAAAAGGGATGTGAAATTTACTTTTTTTGTATCTTAGCCAGTTTCAGAAGTTTGAATGAACTGATAATGATGAAGATATTAATAAACTTTAATAACAAATAGAATAAAAATAGTTTTTTTTTCCAAAATTTGTCTTATTTCACTAAAGAGACTTCTGTGTTGAGTGGTGACTTAGCCCTTCAATATGCGGACTTTGACACTTAAACAATGACTGTTGTCTGTTTAGTTAACTTTAATTCTTAAAACTTTAGAGTCTTACTTGTGTGCAGCATTGCTATGGTATGTTTACTTAAGATCCAAACTTTTGATAATTTCAAATGTAATTTTAAATGTAGTTTTAATAACTGTTCACTATTAAAGAATACATTTCTCAAAGATTTAAGCAGTTCTAGATGTGAAGAATTGAACTGACTTAGATACGTGTTATTTTCATGGTATGGCCTTGAATGGCTTACAGTTATGGGACATTGTCCTTTGGTCTTCTTTCTGAAATACAGGCCAGGCTCCCTAAAGGCAGGGACAATTTTTCTAGTGTATGGTGGTTTGAGTTCTTTCTGTAACTATTCTGACAAAGAAGAATACTCGTTAAGCATGCAAATACGAGCAATTAATTTGCAACAATAGAAAGGAGACTTTTGTTGCAGCAAATCATAGGAAAGAACAACAGAAAATTTTTTAATGTTTTTTGGTTGAATTTCATCTGTCTCTTGAACAGTTACTGTGCTGCTTTACACACAGGAAATCTTACTCTGCTGGAATTCTTGGTAATGATCCTTCAGGGCACAGCATCTATAAGACTTCTCAGAAACAGAACTGTGTTGTTGCTAGCAAGTATAAGCTGCTGCTTTTGTCTACTGTCCCCTTTCTTCTTGCAAGGACAAATAGTAGGTGTCCGGGGAGAGAGGAGAAAGGAAGACCCAGCAAGGTGCTGAGGCTCTACACAAGGCTTGCAGGATGGAAACTTTAATGTAGTCCAACAATGTTTTCCTTTTTAGAAGAAAGGAGATCCAACTATATATAAAGTACATGTGTTTTAATCAAGCACAATCTGCACCTTCTGGAGGAGGAGGTAAATTGTGCTAATCATCTCCATGCATGGCACATCAGAGGTAGCATTTTTGTAGTGTTTTCTTTAGAGAAATGACTCAACAATTAGTTTTACTTTGATTTTTAAGAGATTTTTTTTAAAATTTTTTTTTTTAATTGACTTGGTAATAAAGGGAAGTTCACTGACTTCAATATTTGTCTGTTAGGTGTTTGTGCTCTGTGTCTTTGCACTCTCTCCTGCTTACTGAAGGAAAACTGGAAATGACCTTTCTAGTGACTTTGCGTTTCAAAGTGCAATTGGTCATTGCCTATGTGTGGGAGCAAACCATCTGTATCGTCTCCTAAGCTGTATCTGCACTGGCTAATGCCTAGAGAGCAAACACTGAAGTGTTTGGAATTGTAACTTTCTGAGAAACAATACCCATCAAGCTTCCCGTCCTGTAATAGTAAGAAAAGGGGCATTGGAAGTACCTTTTAGAAAAAAATAAAATCTTCTTTTCTGTATTACAAAATTGAAAATAAAGAAAACAAAATAGAAAAAGGTTATATTAAAACATGCATTGACTTTCAGGTTAATAACTGAGTCATTGGTTCATCATTTGACCTACCAACTCAAAACAACTATTGATGAAGTTGCTTTGAGCTTTTTGTTCCTTTGGATTGTCATGTGTTGGCCTTAATTTCCATGTTTTGTGCCAAATAAGCATCTCACTTCAGCATTTATGCTGCATCTGGCTATGAAAACCTATTTTTAATCCAATTTTATGATGAAATGAAAAAAATTAAAAAGCTGATGTAATAAACAGATCATTTCTTTCCTGTTTTGTACTCTGAGATGGTGTTTTCCCTCTCAGAGAGTTTTCTTGAATTTGCATTTCAGATTTATCATTTCATTAGCTAGAAATTAGTTTTCATCAACTCATGAAATCTTCAAGAGCAGCATGGTCAATGTGTGTCTTCCCACATTGACCACAATAGGCAATTAAACTTGGTAATTTGACTACATTTGGTAGACTGTCCTGCCCCTGCTGTAGCTTCATTTTGGAGTTCAGCTATCATAGTTGATTAAAGACTTAAATTGAAACCTTAGATTAGTCAGATAAAGTAGATGAAGAAAAGCAAGTGACTATGAAATTACTAATCAGTCCAAGAAGAAAAACTGCTGAAGATGTTAAGTGAAATAAGTAAAATTATAATTTTTTTCTGCTCCTGAAATTCAGTAAACTCTTGTATACTATAATAGCTCAATTTTAACCTCTGTTTTGTTTCAAATTACAAAACAAAAGGGTGAGTCTAGTTCAAATAATGGATGCAGACTTCATTTTAACTGTCTTTTGCAGGTATTTGGAACTAAAAGTAGAAATTTTGGCCAAAAGGAATGCCATTATTTTATTGCAACTTGGAGTAAATGCTTCATAAAAGATTTATATCACTCTTGAAAGGTCTTATCCTATTAGGAAATAAAATTATCTAGTAACAAGAAAAAGAACTGACCAACAGAGTCCCTATATTTGTTGGGAACTAAAATAAAACTGAGGAGAAAAGTTATGAATGTTTAATTGCTCAAAGTCTGATCCAAAAAATTTCATTAGATGAAGATAGGTAGAGTCTTTCTAATTTTAAGCTGTTGGAAATTTTTAGATGTTATATTAATATAGAAGTCAGAAAAGTATGTAATGTTCAGGAAAATGTCTGAAATGTCTTTTATTTGAATTTCAAATGGAAACTTGAAATTTTTCCTTTTAAATTACAGATCTAAATATTAACTTTTGTATAAAATTAGCATGTTTACTTGTAGTGCATACTGTAATATATGGTTTTGGTTCCAGAACCACAAAATAGATTTGCCCATATTACTTCCTGGCATTCAGAAACAAGATGTCTGTGTAAGTCTTGTAAACACTTTGAATATTGTCCTCAGTAAGTCACTTTCTCTCTCTTATTGAGGTTTTGAAGGAAATGATTGTACATTGCAGGGAACAAAACCAGCTTTTTAAGTAAGGGTTTAAATGTTCAAGATTACTATTTTGATACTTTAATACTTTGGAATATCAGCTTTTACCTTAGGTGAAAACTGAAAACCGTCATTTGTATTGAAAGTTAATTATATTTCAAGTTAATGCTTTCATGAATGTCTTGATTATTCAAAGGCCTTCAAAATATTGTCGGAGTTGACTGACCATGTTCTAGCTCTGGTCCAATCAGTTGAAATGAGTAACAGTTCAATGCAGGCATGCAAATGTAAGTTGGTGATTTAACTGTGTGCTATGACTGTCTGCCAGACAAGACAGGTGTAATTAGTGAGGTCGTTATGACATTTAAGTGAAGTGTGAACAGAGAAGCACCTCTATGAACTCTCTCTGTTCATTCACTTGCAGCTACTTCTTCCCCTCTCTACTACAAAACAGTAGGTGGAGAAAATAAACCAGATGGCATTGCTTAACCTGGCAAGATGCATCCTTTGAATGAGTTCTTGCATTGCTACTGCAAGTTCCTCCTCAGTGACCGGGGCAGGAATGAAAGCTTGAGAGGACAGGGAAAGTGGAACAGCACACTCAGGGCAGAGAAGTAGGTTGCTCTGTATTACGCCAGAATGTTGCACTGGTCTCCACTGATCAGCAGTAACTCATCATCCTGGTGTCATTCTAGCCATTGCTATGAGCCTCAACATCAATATTATCCTGTAATCTGTGTGCTTCTCTGCTAAAGCATTGTTATTCCAACAACCCCAGGCCTCTGACTGTTTCTGGAATTGAAGCAAGTTCTGAAGCAGTAACTTAATCCCTTTTGCCACTCTGAATTCCCTTTGAGTATTGGTGTCACTTAGATGAAGGGGAGAGATGATTGCTCCAGCTAACATCATGGGAATTACAGAATACTGAACAAGCACAAAGCTAGTTGAAGGAAAGGAGGACTGTGTGAGCAAACATGAAGAGAATTCTGGTCTGGTAAAATTTGCAATGCTCTGCTTTGCGTGAACACCACCTCTGTTATTTATTACTTTGTTGCAGTAAAAGGTGTTGCATTAATAGCAAGAAAATACATTGATATATCTCTGTGTACCTGGCATTAAATTAGTTTTCACCATTAATACCTTTTCTTAAATAAAAATTACGCCTAGTTTCTCTAGATTGCATGGATTTTACAGTAAACTGGCAGTATGGAAGAGCTGATTTCATTCACAGTAGTTGAATAGACAGAAATTTTGGGGTTAGAATACATATAGTAAGCAAGGATGAAATATATAGCTAAAGAGGAAATGCTATCTGTTCAGTTTGAATGACATATATAGGTAAGGTTTTAGCTTAATAAACTTCTAGAAAGTGATGCATGTGCAAAAGGCAGTTTAAATGCTTGGCATCTCACTTAAAAAAAGATAAACAATCAGAACTTTTGCCATGACTGTTTTCACTCTTTTCTTTCATTTTTTTAAGATTAAAAATCATTCCCAGGGTAAATTGATTTGTTCAGAATGGCTTTCTTGAAATTAATCTAGAGGAAAAGCTGAAATAATCCCAGTCTAATAATGATGTTATATCATGTTATATCCCAGTCTCTCTCTCTCTGTATGTGGTATCCCAGTCTATAGTGATGTTATAATCACTCTCTTAATGTATAGAAAGCAAGGGGTGGATTCCATGATTGCAAGAGAATATAAGCGATATTTATCTTTCTTTTTTTTGTTCTGTGGTACAAGTGTCAGAGTCTGCTAGATATTCCACTTTTATAGAGGAAAGCAAAGTCTCATGCTGTAGAGTGTTTTATGTGACTTCATTTCATTGTGGTAATTAATATGGTTTTCATGTTTACATTTTATTAGAGAGAAAACATGTTTTGAATTTAGGCGTATGTCAGGCATAATTTGTGTTTAACATACTGTAACCTTGAAACAGAAGTTATATAGGTTAGATGTTATATAGGCAGACTTTTTTCATAAACTGCAGCCTGAACATCATGAGTACAATGCTAGAGTTGTTCTTCTGAAATTGATCTTCTCTCTTGTGTGCATGCTTACATATGCACACTTGTCAAAATAGAAAAGGTTTCTGTTAAAGAAAGATTTGCAGGTAAAAAGCACAGTATTAAAAAATGTGTAATAGTGCCATCTGCTGACCCCTGTCATAACATAACTAGCTAGGTTGTATGAATGGGCATTGGAAAAGTCACTGCAGAGAAAAGCAGAATGCCAGTCAGTTGACCTAAACTGAGAAATGAGGCAAATCTGGTGAGAAGAGTTAATTAACTTTGAGCTTATACTAGGGTAACAAAAACCAAATGTGAATAAA
This sequence comes from Acanthisitta chloris, assembly GCF_000695815.1. NCBI lineage: Eukaryota > Metazoa > Chordata > Aves > Passeriformes > Acanthisittidae > Acanthisitta > Acanthisitta chloris. The sequence goes on along the minus strand of NW_008659831.1, from coordinate 57,274 downwards.
ACTGGAAGTGAATGTTGATCACAAGAATTTTCTTGGCAGCTTTTTGGTGTGTATGTTGACAAATTATGACATTTCAGAATAAATTAAGGTCAATCTGATAGTTCCTTGGTGTTCAAAAACATTTCTGACTTTGTTGTGGCAGGCAACATTGAGTTTTGCTCTATGTGGTGAAACAGATGCATCTAGAAAAATCATCCATCATGACAGCATATAGGAATTTATGGCTAGAGAGAAGAATCTGATAAAACTGTTGCAGTGGCAGTGCATTCTTGACTGTCTTAAGTTGTTCACATGGCTCTCTTTATTTAAAAACTCATTTGAACCAACATGAGGAAGAACATTTTTTACAGTTTCTCAGAAAAGCAGGAGAAATTTGATGAAATGAAGGTGCTTAGAGGAATGGAGCACCTCTCCTCTGAAGACAGGCTAAGACAGTTGATGCTGTTCAGCCTGGAGAAGAGATGGCTCCAGGGAGACTTCCAGTACTTAAAGGGGCCTACAAGAGAGCTGGAGAGGGACTTTTTACAAGGGCATGTAGTGATAGGATAAGAGGCAGTGGGTTTAAATTCAAAGAAGGCAATTTGAGCTTAGATATTAGAAAGAAATTCTTTATTGTGAGGGTGGTGAGACACTGGCACAGGCTGCCCAGAGAGGCACCCCATCCCTGAAATTGTTCAAGACCAGGTTGGATGATGCTTTGAGCAACCTGCTCTAGTGAAGGGTGTCCCTTCCCATGGCAGGGGGTTGGAACTAGATCACCTTTAATGTCCCTTCCAACCCAAACCACCCTATGGTCATCAACATCTTTCTGTCGTATTATCTGTCCTCCTGCTTATATCCCGAGCATTCATTGCAGCATGCCTGTTCTTAGAGGAACTTCAGGTAGAGATTGCTCTCACTAACAGTTATATAGAAATGTACTTAAAAGTACAGGTGCAACATCTGAAAGAGCAGGGATCTCGGAACTGAATATGATCTCAGAAGATCATTTCAAAGCCCTGAAAAATGACTAAAAGGCTGGATAATTAAAATTACTGCAGGCCTGTCCATACATGCTTGGAAGGAGAGGTGATATTCAGCATTAGGTAAAACAATTGTATTGGCATTGTTTTTACATGTTGCAATATTTCACCTAATTAAAGGATCTTAGAGAAAGAATTATACTAGCCTGAGTTGATATTCCTTTATATTACACCATAGTAAAACAAAGGCACAAAAGCATTGTAGTGCTATAGTACTCTAAAAATAGTGAAGGAAATAACTGACAACTTTCTTAATTTTTAAAATTACTTTATGAAATTCATTGTTTAGGATACCTTTACTTCAGCATGTGACAAGGATTTCTGCAGAATCATTTTGCCTAATAAAACCAGAATATGTAAGATATCAGTAGCTACTGCACTTGAGCAATATCCATTTTATTTTGTTACTGGTTTTATAGCTCTTTCTTGTATTGCAAAAATAAGAGGTTTTTAAAGTTTGTTTTTTTTTTTTTAATTTGCATTCTTCAAACTTTGGGACTTGTACTCAGATTCTATGTGAACAAGAGAAGCCATTGTCATCAGTTGGTTCCTATCTTCAAGAGTGGCAAGAAGGATCCAGGGATCTACAGCCTCACCTCAGTCCCTGGGAAGGTGATAGAGCAGTTAATCCTGGAAACCATTTCCAGGCAGATGAAGGATGAGAAAATCAATCAGTGTGGCTTGACCAAGGGGAAGTCATGCTTGACTAACCCAGTAACATTCTGTGATGCAATCAGTAGCTTAATAGATGAGGGGAGGGCAGTGGATATTGTCTATACCTCAGCTTCACTGAGGCTTTCAGCACTGTCTCCTGAAAGGTCCTTATAGAAAGTCTGTTGATACATAGACTGGATGAGCAGACAGTGAGGTGACTCAAAACCTAGCTGAATGCCTGAGTGCAGAGGGTGGTTATCAGTGGCTTGCAGTATTGCTGAAGACCAGTTACCAGCAGTGTATCCTAATGGTCTATGCTGGGTCTACTCCTGTTCAGCATCTTTATTAATGATCAGCAAGATTCCAGGTGACACCAAACTGGGAGGAGTCAAAAGGTCATGCTGCCATCGATAAACTGAAGAAGTGGGCTGACAGGAATCTCCTGGTGTTCAATAAGGGGAACTGTAAGATAATGCATTTGGGGAGAACAACCCCATACACCAATACGTGCCAGGGGGCCAATCAAATGGAAAAAAGCTTTTCAGAAAAAGACCTGGGGCTTCTGGTGAACACCAAGTTGAACATGAGCCAACAATGTGCCCTTGCAGCAAAGAAGCCAAATGTTATCCTGAACTGCATGAGGCAAATTACTGCCAACAGCTCAAGGCAGTTGATCCTTCTACATTATTCAACACTGGTGAGGTCACACCTCAATTTCTGTGTCTGGTGCTGGGCTCCTCAGTAGAGGAGAGAATTGAACGTACCGTAGAGCATCTAGTAAAGGACCAATAAAATCATGAAGGAACTAGAGTCCCCCTCCTCTGAATAAAGTCTGACAGAGCTGGTATCATTTAGCCTGGAGAAGAGAAGGCTGAGGAGGGATCTTATTAAGCTGTGTAAATATCTGATTGAAGAGTGTATAGAGGTTGCAGCCACACTCTGTTCAGTGGTGCCCAGTGACAGGACCAGAGGCAATGGGCACAAACTGAAACACAGGAAGTTCCTCCTGAACATCAGGAAACACTTTTTTAATTTTGAAAGTGACAGAGCATTGGCATAGGTTATGCAGAAAGTAGATGGAGTCTTTCACCTTATGGATAGTCAGAAACTGCCTGGACATGGTCGTGGGCAACCAGTTCTAGGTTGTCTTGCTTTGAGCAGGGGGACCTGGCCTGGCTGAGATGGTGTCCTACTTTCAACCTTAACCATTTTGTGATTCTGTGATATACCTTTGATTTTTTAATAATGAGTAACAAAATAGGGGTAACTTGTTAACGTTACTTTTAGCAGCTCAGAACTAAAATTTGTATTAGATTGCCTTGCTTCTTGATTAAATCTGTTTTAACCAAGTCATTGAGGTATTATATTGTTTTAAAGCCTTTGGCTTCTAATGGAATTGGTCTGGGATGATGTAGATTTAAAACAAATATGACAACTCACCTCCTAAAACACTCCCAAACCCAGCCTTCCTAGCAAATCTCAAACAGGCGGTTTGAAAATGTACAATTTACAGTCTTACTGAACTCCTTAAGTGATCTTCTGGCCATGAAAAATGGCAAAATTTCAGTGAAGGCCAGCTGACTGTCTGACCGTGTCTCTGCTGTCTCTGCCATACCTGTGTGTATCTTCATAACATACAGATATACACATGATTAACTGAATTGGTCTCTGGATTTCACTGACTGAGTTGCCTAGATTTTTACTGTCAAGAATGAGTGCTTACATAGGCAGCTGACATGTAGATATTTAAACTAAGAGCATGTTTAAACTGTACTGAAGTTCCAGCTGGCATTCTTATAAGACCTCAGAGTTCTTCCCAGTATTGCTTCTGTTCTGGAAACTGTGCCCATCCAGGTTTCTGAGCAATCTCCAGTTGACTTTTCCTAAGAGCCCCATTTTATCACAACTTTTTTGCTGTGCCTGAATTCTGTTCAGAGTTTTTTATGTTTATCTCTTCCAAGTTCTTCTTTTACATTTCCTTTTCACTTCATTTGCACATAACTATTTTATTTTAGTACATATTTTCTTTTGTAGTTAAGAAGGTAAAACTTGTCTTCCTGTACTTTGTTCTCCTATATTCAACAATTTTTGCTCATGTATTTTATTCCTTTTTTCCTCTTTTAAATTATTTTTATCTTTTGCTCTGTTATCCTTAAAATTATTTTCATTAACTGTCTTTTTCTTTCTATTTTTTCTTAACCAAAGTGCCAAGACACCATTGTAACCTCACCTTTGATGTGTTTAAAGTACTTTTTTCAAACTTCGCTGTTTGGTCCCAGTGCATTCCACTTATTCTGGCCATATTTTACACCATTTTATGTCTATTCAGTGACCTTAGTTTGATTTTTGTCTTTGAATATAAACTCCTCAGTTTAGTAACAAACCAGTCAATGGTGATCCTCCTTGCTCATTGGATGTCAAACAATGTAAAACAATGATGTCAAAACAATCAAACAAGAAAAAAAGAAAAAAACCCCTTAGCATATATTTTATTTACATGGAGGTTTTGTGGTAAAACCTTTATGCTTACATTTACTTTTTACAATTTTTTAATTTTCTCTTATTTTTGACAGCAGTAAGCTCCATCTCCCAGAAACAAAGATATGCTGACTTGTAGCCCTAATGCAAGTGTTGGGAAGTAGATTTAAAAGTCTGATGTTCTTCAGTATTTGGGGGCGTGTGGAGTGGCACTCAGGGCTTATTTTTGTAGTGCTTTCAGTAATGGTAACTGATATTTGCTTTGTAATTTGTGGTTAGCTTTGGCTTGTGCTTTGGTATCACTGCTTCTCACTTTTAGCTTTGCCTTTCTCTGCACTTCATTTTCAGTTATAATTCTTTGTTGTTGCTAGGGGAATCTGGGACTGTAGCTCTCGCTATTTTACTGTCTTAGAATAGGTGTAACCGCTTGCAACACAGTGGGTTTTGTAAGTTATTTACTTTTACTCTCCAGTGAATTTCTAGGTGTTATAATGTAATTTACTCATCTTGTAAAATCCATTAGCTAGAACTGTAAAATTTCCATGAATCACTTAATTTTATTACTGATTTTTAAAGATATTTAGTTTTGGAGCAGAGTCTTACAGATTAGGAATATATTTGATTTATAAAGATGGTACATAAGTTTAGTGCTGTGTCTTTCAAATATCTTTTAACATGTGGCAGTTGCTCTGTATGTGGGTTTTTCTTAACATTGACTGAGATCAGATGCCTTAAGAGAATTGCATCAGGATGCCAGGGGATTTCACACTTACTTAACTTAAATAATGGTGTAAACCTCGTTGCTTCCAAATTTTTCAAATATTTATTTTTGTATTACTTGTTCCATTAGGTATAGCTGAATATTACTAAACTTGTACTTTATTGCTAAAGGGAAAGGAAAGCAGCATAAAATGAAAAAAAAATAGGGAAAAGGCACAGATTCTCCTTTTGGTTTGTTGTTGGTTGGGTTTTTTTTGTCTCTTAGGCAGTTTCCAGGTACTTGTCACTAAATGTAGCCAAAGAGCTTTAGGCCTAAATAGTTTTGCCACTGCCTGGTATGCCAGAAATATGAGAAGTGGGCTGCTTATGCATGATAGAATATAGAAACTAATTGGGTTAGCTACCAATGCCTAACTGTTGCATAATGCCTTCAGCATTGTCGTGCTTTCGTTGAATGATCTTGCCTACTCATTGAGTTGCCTATAGAGTTTGCTGATTAAATATAGAACTTAGTTTGACTTTTCCAATTATTATTAGATTAAAAATGAAAGATAATCTCTGTATGTTTTTCTCAAAGCTCTTGTATTTGACAAGTGTTTATCAGCTGCTGTGTAGACCTTCTGAAAGAATCAGACTAGTGTATCCTGACTGGTGAAATTTACACTCCTATTCCATGGTTTGTGTGGAATAGCAATCATTTTATTGATGCAGACACTACTATAAGAATAGAGGTTTAGAAACTTTTCATGTGCATAGTTGCCAGATGGATAGATTTTATAGAAGAAAAGGACAAAATCTCAAATACCTTATGATGACACATGTTCTTCTTTGAGGGAATCTTCTCTTTCTTTAAATAATTTCTTTGAATAAATGCCTGGTTCCTCATTTGGTGTCATTTCTCACTAACAGGGTAGGCTAAGCAAAAGCTTTTTTCAATATATTTTGAATCTCAAAAGACAATATTACTTCTTCTTTTTCAATATAGAAAATGTGCTGAAGTTAAATGAAACTCTTATAGTCAACTCCAAAGTCTGTTTAATGCAAACATTTACCAAATAACATTTCTAATATAAAGCTACAGTAATGTATTTTCATCGCAGAATCAAAATGATTGATAGTTCAGCATTAAAAATTCTTTCATCCTTGCAGTGTTTCTCTTTCAAGATCTTTTAAAAATTATTACAAAGGAAATATTTGTAATAATTTTGTTTAGCAGTGCATGACAGTCTCTATGTAAATAGATTTTTTTACCTATGAAAATCTATCAAGTGCATAAAAATTTTCATTCTTTCAGCATTGTGTGTGGACAAAGAAGGGAGTCAAAAGGAAGCCAGCTGGGCCTGGCCAAAAGGCACATTGTGTATCTATGGTTGCATTACAGCAAGGTCATTTGAAACAGGCACAGAGCAGTGAGACACAAAAGCCTGTGGGATACTAGAGGCTCTTTTGTTAATGCTTAATAAGCATAATGTAAGGGCAGCTGACAGTGGAAGCAGGTGGAAATGTTGCAAGTAATTACAAACACAGATTTGAGAATTGCCATTGTAAAAGTGAGTGAATAAATTCAGAACATGAATATTTTACTTTACATGTTTTACCATGAGAATTTTGAAGTCTACTATGGTGAAAATCGAGGAAATGCTAAAGCAACAAATCTTTATGCACTTCAATTAAAGACACTTAGTATGTAGGATCTGGATATGCAATGTTGAGTTGTGCTTAGCAGTTCTATGTGGCATGCATACGGCTTGACTATACTGTAATTTGCATATTCCTAATAAATACTCCACATCACAAATAAGGCACCTGTAATTGAAATAGCACAGACTGGTTTTTATGTCTGAAAACTCAACCATTAATGACTTAAATGAAACCAAGAAACCAGACTCAATAGTTAAGACTTTTTTCCAACAGTTTCCACCATCCGCAATCTAAAATATCTTTTGATGCAAAAGTCATTTGCTTTGATACGACACTACTCTAAATAAAATAGAATGGTTATGTGATGATAACTGAAAATATCGTTTTAGGCAGGATTATGGGATTCTCTAGAGTAAGATAATGATGGAAAGTAACCATGTCTGAGTTCTGGTCCTCTAGACATGTGTCTACAAATAGTTATAGTACTTTTCATACAAATTGTTTTTAAAATTTGTATATTATCTTCCGATAGGGTTCTTACTGTGTACCATTATTTAATTTCCTTTCTCCTCCAAGTATTATATCTCTAATGCAGAAAAGTATTTGAGGTCAGGTGAACCAGCTTGCATAGAGGGATTGACTCAAATCCTTGTCCCATTAATCAACCACACCTTCAAATGCATTACTGCATGCTGATTTTTAGTTAATATGAAAATGAGTTATGCACTGTTGAGATTTTAAAAGGGATATTATCTCCATTACTAATGTAATTTTTCTTAGAGTTAAAAGTCAAAGCCTTAGGTGTCCTTGCCTGTTGCGTCTTCTGGTCTGGTATTTTCTTTTCTTACAGAGGTCTGGGTAAATGGCATTGCTCTGTTTGTCTAATAAGGCATTGTGAACAAAAACACTTTTGCTTGGGGATCTTTTACTTAACTTATTGCCAGTTAACACAACATTTGGTCACTGATTTGAGTATTGAGGAGAACTAAATAATCTAACACTTAGACAAATACTTTCTTCCACCTGCCCCAGGCTGGAGGCAAGCTGAATGCCTGTCCTCCCTCCAGCCCCAGCTTGTCCTGCTGTCACCGTGTTCTGGGTTCATCCCAGCTCCTCTGGCAAGCCCTGGGCAGCACAGGGTCATTTGCATTGCCGTTCCTGTCTGACACTTCTTGCTCCTCACTGATCTCCTCTGCTGTGCTTCACTCGCTCATTTTTTTCCTGAAGCTCTTTGCTTATTAATAGTTTTCCCTGCTGCACAAGGCTTCTTCAAGGCTTTCCTCTGACAGGCAGTGGCAGTCCCTCGGAGTGTCGCTACTCCAGTGGGAGTCACCTACAGCTACTGTCCCTCGGGGACACACACGTCTGCTGTAGTTAGCTGTTCCTCACCCCAAGAGCACGTTGATGCCTCCTGCCCCTGTGGCAGCTGCCTTGGGCTTACAGACACCCAAGCAGAGAATCAGCATGCTACTCAGGGGGTTGCTTTAGGGAGGAACAGCTTACAGCAGTTTTGGGGCCGGCTGGAAATGGCCGTGACCAGCCCAGGACAGTTCACAGCCATGCCCGTAAAAGACCTGACTTTCTGATACTGAAACCTCCCAGCTACATCCTGTACAAGCAGTGCTTGTCCGTAGAATTTGTGTGCCATTTATTTTGGAAACTAAGGATGAGATGAGAGGAGGAGGTGTAGGAGTAAATGGAGAAGCCTGAGGCCCATACTTGTACAAACACTGTGTGAATTAATTTAAATTTCAGTGTGTGGCTCCAGCAGCTAACCAGGTAAGTATGTTGGTTTAACTTGGAGGGTCTGTCAGAAGTTGGAGAATTTTGTCTGTCACCCTGAGTCCATATTTATTCACACTTTCATTTTGCTGGGCTTCAGAAAAGTTCTGTGCTTGCATCATGAGAAATAAAGTATGCTTCTGATAGTCTTCTGCTCATGAGCTCTTAGAGAGCTGCTTCCCTGCAAAATCCCCTGCATGAGTTCGCTTTTATGCCTAAAGCCCATGTAAGTACCAGCGCTGATTGTGCTCCATCAAATGCTGTTTGGTGCCACTGTAATTATTCTTTACCCTCCTTAATTCTGAGAAGTGTTAAATTTATAGAGGATGCTTTCAACTGAAGTAAGACACTCCTTCTCCAGGTTAAGCTACTGTACTTCTCCAGTACAGCTTGTGTCCTAAAGGACATAACTGAGGGAGGTCCAGTCCTCTGGAGCAATACTGGGTGAGAATAGCTGGCTAGGCAGTGGAGATCTGGACAAACCTCCTCCCTCAGCAAGTGGGGGTTGTTTTGTTTACTTTTGAATTTCTATGTGTTTTTTTTCCCTGCTATATTATTGAATGCAACCTCTATGTTTTTGTTTCAGAATGTGCCATTGTTTAATACTGATTCTAGCATTGCAATGGTGATAAAATTATTGATGTTCCTACTTGTGGAAGTACTTTAACAAACAAACCATGAACCCCAGACTTCACTGTAGAATGTGTAAAATGTCATAATAGCAAGTGTAGCAGAAGCAATGTTCATTAATACAGTAGCATCCCTGGGACTGGCAATGTCTCTGTTTTGAGTGTATAACGTAGTTTTATTATGCTTCATTGTATTTTCTTTGTGCCTGTTGTCAGTTTTGTGATGGTTCAGGTTCTCACCTTAAAAGCTGAGTGTGCTGGAGTTCAGAGCTAAGAGCTATGACAACCCTGATGTACTGGTTTCTTTCTTGGATGATGTATGTTAATTGTATTTAAATGCAAATTGTATGGGGAAGAATAAGTCCCATCTTCTAAATGAAGTCTTTCTTGACCCCAGAGGAATAAAATTGAATGTTGGTGCATTCTTAATTTTTACTTATCTGTTTACTTTTTAAAAGGAAAAGTCTGCTCAAGATAACAGTCTTCTTTATATGTTCTAAATAATATTAGTGCTCTGTAGGGTGAGATGCTGCTTATGTTTATAGATCCTTCTCCAATGGAAAAGCATGAACAAGCTATAAAACCAGGAATGTCGCAATTATTTTGTAACTAAGTAACAAACCTACTGACTATAATGCATATTTTTGGAGTCCTGATCACATAGGAAATTAATCATTTGCACAGTGGACCATTTGCATCACAGAGATTACTTGAGAACCTGTAGTGAGTGTATAGGAAAAATAGCTTCCTGTTAAGCAGCAACCCTTCCTTTATGTCTTAAATTGCTGTAACTCTAAGTGATGGACTGAAGGACGTGTGTTGTCATTTAAAATTCTAATGATTTTTGCTGTGGTAAATATTGAGAATTATATTTTGATAGAGACATTGTAGACTAGAAGTAAGATTTAGGCTGCTGTAAATTTATTTATACAAAGGTGCAAATAATAATACTAAAAAATTAAAAATTCACAGAAAAAACACCCTGGATGCAGGAGGAATGGCCTAGATATAACAATGATTCAGATAAGAGCCTGAGGATTTATCTCTATACAGGGAATAAAAAAAAAAAATTAATGAGATGAGAATACCTAATGAAGGAGCACTTAGAAACCAATATATAGGTAAAATGTAGCATTGACATATAGGACAGTCCACATAAACATCTCTGTTTCTTACTTGTATTTCCATGCATATTTTTATATATTGCTCTTATGTGAATTAACTGTTCAATAACTGCAGTAATTTTAGTGATTCTTCTGGTGCGTCTTTAGAAAAACTCTTCCCTATTCAACAAGTGAATACAAAAAGAAAGCTATTTTAGTATTCATTAAGGAAATCATAGAATTAAAAGTTAAAACATAAACTGCAGTTTTCTAAACAAATTTTAAATACTATTATTTAGCTGTATTCACAGTGCAAAAAGAACATGCATAATTAATGAGAAATTAATGGGAAATTGGAGGACAGGATAATGTGGAGAAGAAAGAATAGTGAATTAGGAAGGAAGAAGATAAGGACATTTTTAAGCAAAGGACATTTTTAAGCAGAAGAAATGGGAGGAGAGAAAAAAAAGAGAATCTCCTTTATATCTTTGTTAGGATTACATGAAAGAAAAGTACTTGAGTCACTTAACAATTTGGCAAAATTAAATGGAATGAAGCCTTTGTATTTGCTGGGCTCAGATGAGTGAGGAGCTCTGGGATGCATTTGTTTTTCTAAAGAACTAAATTAAAAAGTGTGATTGAGAAGGTTTTTTTCATGTTTATTTTCTTGGAGGATGACTTGAGTCCCACTTGGATGAACAAGTTTTTCAATATGCATTTGTTTATATTTATTTGCTGTTAAAGGAACTACAAAATTCTAAAAGTAAATGGCTGTTAGGTTTCTCACAAATCCTCTTTTCTTTTTCACTTTCTTCTCTCTGTTTTCTAATATTTGTGCATACATTCTTTTAAAATGTATGCTCATTTAAGTTCCTCTATAAAAATATCATATATTTTAAACATTTTAAAATTTTTTTCTTCTATTCCCTAGTATGCCTAGAGCTTTCATTTCTTTTTTCCCCCATCCTGACTACTTGCCTTCAAAAGTGATTTGCTTTATGTCTGTGAGAGACTATCTTGTAAGAAAGGACATAAAGCTCACATTCTTTTAAAATGTATGCTCATTTAAGTTCCTCTATAAAAATATCATATATTTTAAACATTTTAAAATTTTTTTCTTCTATTCCCTAGTATGCCTAGAGCTTTCATTTCTTTTTTCCCCCATCCTGACTACTTGCCTTCAAAAGTGATTTGCTTTATGTCTGTGAGAGACTATCTTGTAAGAAAGGACATAAAGCTCAGTCAACTTATCAAA
>NW_008659831.1:28390-45960 GCF_000695815.1 Acanthisitta chloris | reverse complement strand
CTTCTTTGTGGTAAGAGTTTCTGTAATAAAAGTCTTGTTAATCTAGTGACAAGAAACATCTAAGAACAAATGGTGAAAAGCTACAAGCAGGCAAATTAAAAATAAGATGTGGATTTTTAATAGAATGAAAATCACTGTAAGAATTTACCCAGCAGCAGTAGTATGGTATCCATGTCTTCTTACTACACATTTTTAAATTAAGATTTTGGATGTGTTTATATGGTCTCTAGCAGATCTAAGCATAAGCAATCTTGTGTTTCTTTTGGAAGAACTTTATAGTCTGCTTAAATTTGAATGCAAAAAAAAAAAGCATTCTGACAATTTCTGCATTTTAAGATACCATTCAGAGAAGAGCAAACTAGAGTTTTTTAAAGACTTGGCTTAGGGGATGCTAACAGTTTTTTCCCATTGCTGTTTTGCCAGTATGCTATCACAGGTATTCAGTCCAGAGCAGACACTTTGTGACGTAATTTAATGTCAGCATCAAGTCGTTAACCTAAGACCCCAATTGAACATGGATTTTCTGAGCATTACAGTGTGACCATCATGTAAATGTAGGTCAGAATATGGTTGTAATCAAGCTCTCACATGGAAATTAATATCATATTCCACTAATTACTTTTGTTAGATTTGTGCATCTGATGATGTTAACTTTTGCTCACTGTCCTTAGTTTTGTTCTTAATGTTCTTAAAGTCAGATGTGTGTTTTTGTTTGAGTGTTTCCTCAATGTGATGATTGACACAGCAAATAGCCTTGAAACTTAAAAGATAAGTGGACATAACTGGACTTTGTTATTGCACCAAGTTTGCTAAGCTTCGTCAGAATTATTGTTTTTGCTGTATTGGTGGCATTGGTTGAATCCATACACCAGGCTCTGAAGCTTGCAGTAAACTGCAGAAAGTAACCTAGTTTCTCTTCTCCCTCTCATAATGAAAACACAAAGTAAAGGCTTTTTATAAGCGTATTTTGTAATGGAAATTTTAGCAGCCTTGTGAATGAACAATTATGTCTTTGTTTCCATGGAGCTAGCACTAAAATAGTTCAAAAGCAATGTGGTGGTATTAAGAATGCTATGTTCGGGCTACTTTGGGGAACTTTCCACTTGATTTGGTCAAGGCAATTTTAATTAAATAATTTGCCAGAAAAATGTTAACTGATCAAAAGTAAAATTCAGGAGGGTATTTGGTTTATTGAAGCTTTATTTAGTAAATGCTTCCTGTTGCTCCTCCCTTCCCTGAAGCCTTCCCATGAGCAATAAGAACTTTTTCACTTTTGTGTATAAACACTGCAGTAGTAACTTCACCCACAGTCTCTCACTTACAGGAGGTATGTGTTGACACCCAGGATGCTTGAGTTTGGGGGAGTAAATATCTCTGTTCATTAAGAAGTGTACTTTGACACTTTTGAAATTTTTGGTTTCATCTAGATGTGAAATTGGAATGGGAGGGGGAGGGTGGTGTGTTGAGTTTATTTTTTATTTAAAGTTTGGAGTGATTGAACTTGCTTGTTTTGTAGCTTTATATATGGCTGTTTAGGATGTCTCAAAGTATAGCATCAAAGAGTCATTTAAATTGGAAAACACCTCTAAGGTCACTGAGTCCAACTCAGGACTGCAGAGTTCACCTCTAAAACATGTCCTTTAATGCCACATCTACATGTCTTTTAAATACCTGCAAGGGTGGTGACTCAGCCACATCCCTGGGCAGCCTGTTCCAAATCTTGACAGCCCTTTTGGTGAAGAATTTTTTTATAAAGAGTTTAGTACTTCAAATCTGCTAGTTTTTCAGGGTGGTAGAACCTGAAACCAAAATCCTGAATGTTCTGATTATTTTAGGATATGTTTTTAGCAGTTATTTTTCATCATAACAACGAGAGTAATTGAAAGTGACTAGGTGATACTGAAAGTGTAAGTAACGTGTTTTCACCTGTGCAAGTCAGTTCAAAGGTTTGAAATATCATCAGCTGTTTTCTGCTCCCTAATGGTTGTGAAGGTATGTACTTCTCTCATGGGACCTCTTGTTTTCTGGGAAATAGTTTCTTATTCTCTCTCCACTCCCTTAAAACTCTTTTCCAGCACCAGCCCAGGGTTTGCTGTATTTCTTCTTTAATGGAAAGAAAGCCCATAACACACATGTCACTCCTTGTTATCAGATTCTGATCTGTATTTAGGAAAGTGAGTAGTTTGTATCACTGCAGGGGGTATCAGAAGAAAATTTAAAGGAGTTTGATGTTTTTTTGTCCTCTTCCATGATGCCTTAATGCATCATGTTAGAATATGTAATCAGATTATTAAACACAGTAGAAAAAAAAAAACAAAACTTCAGGAAATCTGAGAAAATAACAGATGGATTGTAGACAGTATAGCTTGCAGGATAAAAGCAATGCATGTTTAGTTGTCAGATGTTTAACCAATTATAGAATCACAGAATCATAGAATCATCAAGGTTGGAGGAGACCTCTGAGAACATCAAGTCCAACCATTAACCTGCCATTCTGCTGTAACTTCTAAACTCTGAACCATATCCTCCAGCATCAGATCCAGTTACCTCTTAAACACTTCCAGGGATGGTGACACCACCACCTCACTGGGCAATCTATTCCAGTGCCTCACTACCCTAAGAGGGGAATAAAAGCTTTGCTAACATTTTATCTGAATCTCCCCTGTCTCCGCTAATGACAGTTACCTCTAGTCCTCTCACTGCAGGCGTGGCAGCAGAGAATATCCCCCACCTCTCTACAACTCCCTTCCGGACAGTTGTAGAGACCCATGAGGCCACCCCTGAACCACCTTTTCTCAAGGGTAAACAAACCCAATTCCCTCAGTCATTCCTCACACAACATGTTTTCCAGACCTTTTATGAGCCTTGTTGCCCTTTGCTGGACTTGCTCCAGCTGCTCAATGTGCTTTTTAAATTGAGGGCCCCAAAACTGAACACAGTGCTTGAGGTGTGGCTTCACTAATGCCAAGTACGTGGAGGTGATTACTTCCGTAGTCCTGCTGGCTATGCTGTGCTTGATCCAGGCCAAGATGTCTTTGGCCTTCTTTGCCACCTGTGCACACTGTTGGCTCATACTGAGCAGCAGCTCCCCTTTCTGATGCCAAGATGTCTTTGGCCTTCTTTGCCACCTGTGCACACTGTTGGCTCATACTGAGCAGCAGCTCCCAAGTCCTTTCTGATGAACAACACTCGAACCACTCTCCCCTCAGCCTTTAGTGCTGCATGGGGTTGTTGTTACAGAGGAGGTATCATAAATGCTATATAGCGGCTGATTTTTTTCTGAGCTGTGTAACTGTAGACTATTTAATCTGGCCAATCTGGTGTTCCTTTGTTTTGAGAGAGTATGGTATGAATTTGGGAGATGCCTGGGGCTTCAGCAGCTGTGATGCTTGAAAAGCCTTTCTGAGATTGCTGTTCTGTAGATGCGTAAGGCAGGTAGGTCTTCTGTGCTCTGAATACTTGCTAAAGTGCCTGGTTGTCTGACCTTCAACCAGCACACATACCAATATTCAAAATCCTTAAGTACCAGATGAACAAACCTGCATGAGTCAAACTATTTTACCAGCACATGAAACATCTTCAGGAGGCTGTGTGTACTTAGTTACTTGTCCTTTATCTTCACGTCACTCTTGTGTTGTTTGAATTGGAGTAATCTGAACATTTTTTTCATTGTTATTGGGGTTTTGGGTTCTCTCAGACATTTCAAAGCCAGTTTTAATTACTGATCTAATCTATCTGTTATGTTTTAGAAAAGGCTTCTGCAAGGAAGACTAGTCTTTCGTTGCAGACAGCTTTATAAAATTTGATTTTTACTTCTAATTAACCTACATTTAAATGCATGCACTTCATGCAGGACAAATATTTGCAAAAGCCTGAGCAGAACTGAAGGAAGTTGAGCTTGCATACTCTAACTGGGGAAGCACCAGAGTCTGATCACTTCATAGACAGCTGTCTTCTGGGGGAGAGTGTGAGGAGCATTATCAGAGGTTTTCCTAGTATCTTTCCTGTGCCTGAACTTGGGAATGTACATCCCTTTTGTATGTCATCTTCAGTTACCCAGTGTTGACTATATACTCATTTTCAGTGTGATGAATTCTGGACATCTTTTGGAAATAAATATTTTGAAGAAAGAAATTGAGAAGCATGCTTAATATCTGCAGTCAAGCTGATTTCTGCATGTTATAAATCACTAATAGTTGAAGACCTGAGAGGTTCATGTAGCTTTTACTTCTGGTAGAACAGTACAAAATTTGTCAGTATTTTCAACTAGTTGGGTGACCTTGTCATAAAAGGAAATTAAGTTAGTAAAACAGAAACACATAGTTATAGAGATGTTGAACTGCCATGTAATGAAGTATTAGAAAATGTACTAAGCATGAAACACCTGTATTGCAGCTGATGACATACCTTTTGAAATAGAAAATATTTATTCAACTAATTCAGCATTAACAGTCAACCTTCATGGGTCTATGTTTGTAGCTTTTATGGTTTGAGGTAACATTCAGGTTATTGATTTGAGGAAAAATAGGTTCATATTGTTGAGTTTAATAACTTTATTAGTGTCTTTAATAAATAATTATTGATTAATTTTAGAATAAAATTATAGATTTATATATATATGTTTATATGCAACTGTAAATGGGCAACCTAAAATAATAAAACATTTTGTAGGACTTTTAAAAAACCAGTGATCTGAAGTAAGCTTCAAATAGTATTTAGGGTATCTAGTTATACATTAAGTGCATGTAGTTAAAATATGTAAATATTGTGGCAAAAGGTGATAGTGTTTTTATACTGCTATTAAGACTGAGCATGCTAAATACTTTTTATTGAAGATGTTTTGATGCTTTTTTAAGAGTCCTCTATGTTCATTTTTCAGATGAAATTGACGTAATTTGAAAATAAATAACAATGAAGTAATATCTTAAAGGAGTTATATAATGTCTTCTGGAAATGATATTGTAAATGTGCTTTGGTCTGCAATATTGAGAAATTAATCAATGAGAGAACTATGTGGAAATTACTTGTTAGTCTTCTAAGATATTTAAAGTGTTCTGAGCTGAGAGAGCAAGTGTTATAGGAATTTTGATAATACGATACTTTCTACCAAGTTGGTTTGCTTTTGCCTGTTTGCTGTGTTGTCATATATTGGTAAAGGTAGTTTGGGTAGATGCTTGTTTTTTTAACCTATTAGCATTAATGAAAGGCATGCTGTCTTGCTTCTCTTATGTTCCTCAGACTGTGAGGTGTTTTTCTATGTAAACTTAGCCTTTCTTACATACTTAGTCTATTACAGTTTTTACATTCTTATTTTAATTGGAGTAACTCTGAAACCACTTCTTAAAAATGCAGTTAATGTGGCTTTTTTGCTTAACAAAGTAAGTTTGTTAAAATTCTAACTAAAATCAGAGCAGATGTTAAGAAAACTCTTTTGCATAATAAGGGGGCTTGAGTGGTTTTCAGTATGGAGTCTGCTTTAAATGCCGTTCGTTAATAATTTTACCTCAGTGTATCCTGTGCACACTGTGTCTATTTGTTCTAATGCACATCTAAAATCTATGGAAACCATGACCCTCCCTTCTCTCTTCTATCAGGTGAACAAGGTGGGATCTAAGAGCATTCAATGCATGGTACTCTAATCTCTTAGCACCTCCCAAAACAAACAAGAAAACCTCCACTCCAAAAAAAGCACCTCCAGCCAAGGAAATGTAACTTTAAATCGATCTTCAAAATATTTACAATCTTCACTGATTTAAAATTATTAAACTTACTCCTGTAGTACTGTAGTAGCCAGTAGAGAGCGCTTGCCCTGGCCCTTAAACTTGTGTGAAGCAGAACCAGGGAGTGTTTATCTATCTCTCCTACCTAATGACTTCTCCCCATGTTGCACATGGGTTTCTCTGAAGTTGGATTGATGGTTTGTACAGCTTCCTTCAGCTTCGTTACTGTTACTGGAACCTCAGTGCGGGAAATTTTGCATGTGTCAAGCTGCTTTTCCATTGCAGAAAGTACTTAGCTTTGATTGACATCAGGTTAGGAGGGAAGCTAGTAAAACAAAGCATCTTTATTAATGAGGGAAAAATCAAATTTAAAGTTCTCAGTGTCAATCAAACTTGCAGTATCTTAGTAAAATGTGGATCTGAGTCATCAGTGAAGGGAGGGGGTATTGTCTGGGCTAGACCAAATTTGCATCAGTATTGTCACTGGTATTGAAAATAGTATTATTTACAGTACTAGAAATTACTTTTCAGCAATGAGGAGACATTTGGAAGTTGTATGACAGTATCTTGATGGATGTTTCTTTCCACACAGAACTCTGTAGGACAAGTATTCAAGTCTGCCATGGGACTGAAGAGGGAATGACATATGGTGCTTTAGGTTCAGTTTAACACCAGAAGTTTCTCTGGCAGTTCTTGGAGGACAAATTGATACAGATTCAGGTGCTTTCAAGTAATAAACGTTTCTGACACTGCCATACTTGATTTGCAAACATTGTGGTTCTGAGTAGGTGTAATAACCTTGTTAAAAAAAAAGAGCATACCCTATTTTCTGTGCGAGTGATGCCTACTTTAGGATTGAGCTATTAATTTTCTTCTTCTTGTTAAGAGCAGTCACAATTTGGTTTTGAAACTTTTCGTGTGCTTTAATTCTGTTTAGCTAGCTATGACTAAATACAGTTTCTTTTGTGGATTTTTCTGCTGCCTAGACTAGTAAAAATGTACAGAAGACACAGAAAGTTGGTTGGTTACTTACACCTTCAGAATCATAACAAAGCCATCCATTGTTTAAAAGTTATAAAAAATAGAACAACTTGATCTGCCTACAGGAGTTCAAAGTTCTGGTAGGGCTATGGTTCGAAAAAGGTGGGGTTTTTCCTCCCCCATGTACTGATCTAACTTCCGTGAAAGTTACACTATATGTGAATTTTTTGAGGAGCTAAGCCTCAACTATATCTTAAATTGAAATGCTGCTAGAAGAACTAATGGAATAATTAGCTGTCTCATTAACTGACACATCTGAAAGTGAAATAGTTTATTTGGAGACTATAATTATGATTATTACCTGTATTCAGTAATTTAAGAATATCGTAAAATTTGCCACGTAATAAAAATTGGGAGTACTGGAAGGAGAGGTGCTTGAACTTTTGATCAATATTTTAGAGTCATTTTAATGACTATGTTCTTGCAAAGCTTTTCTCATCTGTTTACACATGAGATGTATTGGCATACTTGCTTCTGATTATTATCCATTTGATTAAAGAGCACCGGAATAAATTTTATGTTTTGCCAGCTGATAATGGTTTCTGAAGATCTCACTTCTGAAATATCTTTTGTGGAGTATGATTATTTAAATAGCTGTGCTTTCTGATTTATATAACTGTGCCATTTCCTCTGGAGTAACATTTTCACCTAAATCAAGTACTGATCCTGTTTTACACCAAACAAAATGGGGAAATCACACTCTGTGTTAATCTTAATGAAATAAGACATATGTCTCTGAATATGTTTGTGAACATTTTAATGTAAATTAATTTTAATGTAAATTAAAATGTCGGTATTTTATTAATGAGTTATAAATAATATAAATTAATGTTAATTATTCATGAAAATTTAAAAATTTATTTCATAAGGTAAAAATGAAGAATAACGCAATAATACTTTGATTGCTTTTCTCAAAATATCTTTAACATTTCACATATTCAAGTCTCAATGTAGGTGATTTCAACTGTGAGCTGAAAAGTCGTTTTGGTAGATTCTGCTGGGTTTATGGCATTAAATACTTTTAAATAGTGAATTGTGGCTACATTAATTTCAATATTTTATTCCCCTTTCTAAATTGTGGAAGAAGTTTAAAGAGGAGGGAAAGTAACTGAATCCAGCCATTTGGGTAGGCCTTGTTTAGAAATCCTTTTCTTTCATTTCATTACAGCTTAGTATTTTATACTTTCCCCCAAAACCAACAGGTGTGTAAGTTCTGTTGAGATGATGCTGCCAAATGAGTCAAATATCAAGTATGACTTGTGCCTTGCATTAATTACTGATTTTTTTTTTCCCCTAACTTTCTCGTTTCAATTAGCTGACTAGAATGCTGGAGATTTGTGCTAATTTCTTTTCTAAAATGTGATTGAGGAATATGTTAGGCATCGCTGAACATTATCACTTTAAATGAAAACTGTGATTATTTTACAACCAAAGTTGTCGTTAATAAGACATGGCTACATAGGAGTGTGATTAAAAATGCATTCTAATGTGATTAAAATCCTTTCTTACTGTCCCCTCTTTTTTTTATATTTTTTTATTCTTCTTACTACTAAGTTAATAACTTACTTCTGCTGAGTAAAGGTGAATCTTATTTAGGTACTGAGAAAAAACTTGCTGTCTTGTAATTGAATCAAATGATATGTGATCTCAGTTGTACCCAGCTACATGATGCCTTGAAAAGAATGCTTAGTACAGATGGAGCTGTGTAATTAGATTTGCAGATGGAGTGTTCGAAAATTCAGACCTCATGAATACTGTTTTCAAAATCTGGGTCTGAGTCTTGGAGAGACCATTAAAATGCATCCTTAAGTGTTCCCTCCACGATTCAGCCTGCACTAGTTGAGTAAATGATGAATAAGTACGGTATCAAAACAGGGAAGAAACATTAAGATGTGATGAAGTATTTTACTGAAAAAATATTGTTACCTGTTAACCGTAGATTTTGTAAGCACTGCTCTTGGTTGTTTCTTTGTGTTTGTTTTCTTTATTTGGTTGGGTTTTATGTTTGTTTGGGGTTTTGTTTATTTGGCTGTTTTTTTGTTTGGGTTAGGGTTTTTTTGTTTGTTTGTTTTATGTATGTTTTTTGTTTCTTTGTTTCTCTTGTTTTGGTTTGGTTTTAAGTAAACCAGTTAAGGGATAATGTGCTGCTAAGAAAATGATGCCTTTTCTTTTTTAATGTTGTTTAAGGGAGGAGAGAGTTTACTGTCTTAATTCTTTATTAGCAGAATTATCCTTCCATGTGAAACTGTGTTTAGCAATTATGTATAAACATAGTTTATGATGGGAATCACAAATGGGAAAGGAGATGATTGGTGATGTTTACAGAGGCATATGGTGCTTATGTTAGGGCATGTGTGTTGTGTACATATTTACAAGAATGAGTATGTGGTGCAGTTAACATTTCTGGAAGGTTTTTCAGGAGTCTGTCCTCCTTATCTCATAAAGAATAATAGAAGGCCTAACTTCATTTCGTAACTGCTACTACAGTAACTGTGTACTCTCACAATTGTTCTTATAAATGGCCTTACAGTTATGTTAGTTTCATGGAAAGTATTTTGGTTCTTAGTAGCAATCAGAAAAGCAAATTAAGTATTAGGAAGCATTAATAAGAGAAAGATGAGCAAGACAAGAATAATTTTTGTGAAACTCCAAGTATTGATATGTCTCTGTTTTGAATGTTTTATGAAGTTCTGATGATTTCTCGTCTCAAAAGAATATATTAGAACTAGCAAAAAAGTATGAAGGATAAGAAGCATGATTAAGCATGGATTTCAGATGAGGAGTGACTCATGAAGTCATTCAGGCTGGTATAGAGTTGAGCAAGTGTATTCGATAAATAGAGGTAATAAAGGGAAGAATGTGATAGAAAACACTTGAATTCTGCGTTTCAAAATTCTAGTAGTAGAGGGCTGAAATGAAATAATCCTGTAGCATGTGTATAAGAATATATTTTTACACAAAACATAGGGAAAATGTGACGCTCTTTGCTACGGGCTATAAAGGATCCCAAAGGTTGAGAGTTCAGAAGCAAATCAGAGAACTTAATGGAACAAGATCCTTTGGCTTGTTGAAACAGATGTTATTTCTGGAGCAAGAAATTCCTGTGTCACATGTAGTAGGAGGTTGGGACGCTGTAATGGAGAAAATTCAGTATATGCCTATACTGTTCTTACGCTTTTTGTAGGTACTTTTGTCACAGTGTTTCAAGTGCTGAGAGTGTAATGAAGATCCAACAAGCTTCTTACATAAGCAAAACCTGTTTCCTCTTTTCAAATTATCCTTAGTGGTTAGAGTTGCATTATTGGCATCTCCTGTTTTGCTGTATAGTTATGGGGTTTGTTCTTGACCGTGTTATCATCTACAAGTTCAAGAAAAAATTTCATGGGATGAAAAGCTGCATAATAAATTAAAAAGGTGGGGGAAGGCAGTTAGGATGCACTTATGGCTTTATAAAACATCTCATTGTGGTCTGTGCGGTGCCTCCATTAGTGGTTGAGGTTTTAGGTTTTTCTTTGCATTAAGAAATCCTTAAACCATTAATGACAGCTAAAACCCTGTGGGAGTCTTGTCACCAACCAGAACAATTATCTTAACAGTCTGAGAGTTATTTAGAGATGGAAAGGGGAGAAATATTGAGACATCTGGTTAAAAATATCTTAGTCTTACAAATCACAGTATCAACAATTGCTTTTATAACCAAGGGGAGCTGCTTCTTCTAAGGACTTGGGGAAAAACATTGGTTGAGAAGGTTTTAAAGCACAATCCTTGTCCTTTATCCTGTTCATTTTTGAGGACAAGATAAATGTGGCAGATAGCATAACTTCTCTTGATTTTCTTTTTTAAAAAAAATAAAATGCATGGACTTTCTTTGCTTGAAAATTTAGTTGGTTATAATTATTTAACAAACATCAGGCTACCAAAATTAGAAAACCACCGGAGTTACATGCCCATTATTAAGGAGTCTGGCTGTTGATTTTCCCAACCCTGACACCTGAAATTCGTGTATATGTGTATTCTGATGGTATTCTGCA
This sequence comes from Acanthisitta chloris, assembly GCF_000695815.1. Lineage (NCBI taxonomy): Eukaryota > Metazoa > Chordata > Aves > Passeriformes > Acanthisittidae > Acanthisitta > Acanthisitta chloris. Next base: position 35,168 of record NW_008659831.1, on the reverse strand, counting down.
TTTTTTAACCTACTAAACAACATCATGCTTTTTACAAATTATTATGTTTACTGAGAAATTACTAATGGTTTTCTACTACCTAAGTAGATTTAAAAGTGTTTTGTTAGCTATAAATCAAAATTTATATGGCAAATGCACTTATCAAGGGAACAAAGTAAGCTTTGAGGTAAAACCATGCTTATACATTTGATTGTGGTTATTTATAAAATGCAGTCAATGGGCGTTTCAGTTGTAACAAGAATTAGGTAGATTCTGCAGGAAGCCTTTGCTCAAACTCCATTAGTAAGCTTAATTCTAGAATAGGTACTGTTTTGTTATTATTTGCCACGATCTGCATGTCTTTTTAGGAGTAGAAATTCTGTTTGGCGCTTCCTCATTTACTGTTGGCTATCTTTTACCAAATTATGTGACATGTAGAGAATTAAATGGAAATTTATCACATGTCCAATATAAGTTCTATAATCACTAAAGAGTCACTGTGCAGAAATGAGTGAGGGCTTCTCTCTGTGCTAAACACTGGGTTGTTTTCTTCCATGTTATCATTTGGGGTAAAAGGGCTGTATGGTAAGTAGTTAATGCCTTTGGCATCTAATTAAGAATGGAGGATTGATGAAAATAAGCATGTTGAAACTGAATGTAGAACTTCGCAAGTTGGTAATGATCATTACCACCTGAAAGCTTCAAGATATTGATACCAACCAAAAATCTTATTACATACCTCGAAATTATTGATGTAAACAAGCAGCAGGATGTTGAGAGTTAAGGGCACTGTTCTCCCATTAAGCTCCTGCTTTTCAGCAACATGAAGCTGAGGGTAAGACCACTGTTGTGTGCCTCTCACTTCAGTGTTGTTTGAGATAATTTATCCCTGGCATTCTGGTTTGCCTGGGCTATCACTCTGTCATTAATCATTGAGATGACACCTATAGGTACCAGTTGGAAAATGGCACTGTCATAAGTGAGTTAATTGAAACTGGTTTGGTTTTAAATTTTGCATAGCCATGATTTATAGTTGCCAGGCTTTTCAGAGTTGTAGAGTGTTTTCTAATAAGAGGGCAATGAAACATTTCAAAATGAAATCAGTTAAAGACCCCAAAGAAAACCAAAACTTAAGAGAAAGATGGACAGAAGAATGGGAGTTTAAAAATGAATTATTTAATTTTAGAAGTTAAAGTAGGCAGTAGATAGCTCAGTCTTAGCGAGAGAAATGTAAACAATTCCTTTTCTTACCAAGCAACAGTGTAGTGGTATAAAAAAACAGGCTGGGTTTATGGGAAGTGGTGTTTAGCAAGGTAAGCGAATTACATATATTTAGGAGAGTATGTAAGAGGGCTCCTTAATAGTAAGGAGAAAGCAGGTAGTGCCAGCTAAGAGCAAGTGTTTTGCCTTTGTTTACCTCATTGGAGAGAAGGGGAGAATAAGAGAGCTTGAATTTACAGGCTAAGGGTCAATATATGATGGCTGTTTAGAAGGTAGTTGGCTAAGTAGCTGGTGGTAGCGGGCTGTGTCCTGATCGTATGTGGCTATTTTCATGATCTTAGCCAAAGTGTGTAGGTATCACATAAACTGTAATCCTCATGGTCAACATTCTTTATCATGTTTTTTTTCTCAAATCGTTGTGTCCTTGATGTGCCTGGGAATGATCCCACAGACTATTCTGAAATAAAACCCATAATTTACCAAGACTAAAATTCTATTAACTGTATTGTTGTGATTTATTGTAGTCACAGAATGCATCTGTGAGTTAACATGCAAAAGTAAAAATTGCTTTGACAAGCACAATTGAATAATAACAAACAAATACAACAGGAATAAAAAATAAAACCCAAATGTTTTGATTTACTGCTGATTTCTGTTGACTAAAATAGTCTGTTAGTATTTATTGTAAATACATTCTCTTCTCTTCTGTATGTGGAGCTGAGGAATCAGGAGTGTGTGCGCTGTAGGATTTTTCAGTTTTCTTTTTGAAACAGACATTGCTATCTGGCCAAACATTTTGTTTGATACTGTCCATTGTGCAATACAAATTAGATTTAAAACAATGTGTAATTATAGAAAGTTTAATGTTTCTTAGTCTTTCAACTTCTTGGTGATGTTATCTGATAGCTATGTTAAACCTCTGCAAGGTTTGCTTTACAAAGATAATATAGTTTTCTAATTTACTTTTTTTTAAAAAAAGCTACATATCGTTTGTGAATCTTGGAACATAAGTAGGGGGTGCTGGTGACCTATTACACTTGTCTCTGTAAGTTAGAGTTACTGCACTGCATAGTCTTATTAGAAGAAGAGCCTAGAAGAGTACAAAAGTAGTTGCAAAAAACATTTTCTCAGAGTACATTTGGTTTGTGAGTTCAGTAACTCAGTTATTTCAATTTATTTTGCTCCTCTTCTGGCTTGGAGGCAAAGATGTTAGGTTAAAGCCAAACCAAATAACAAAAACAAAGCAACCCACAGCTCCAAAACACCCCCAAGTAATTTGCTTTAAAACATACCTGGTTATTGAAACCAGGAAATTAGAAGCATAAGCTTATACTGTACTTGCATCTGTATCTTGAGCTTTGTCATGGTTTAACTCCAGCCAGCAGCCACTCACTCACTCCTCCACCAACGGGGTGGGGGAGCGAATCAGAAGGGTAAAAGCTACAAAAACTAATGGGTTGAGATAAAGACAGTTTAATAGAGAAAGCAAAAGCTGCACACAAGCAAAGCAAAACAAGGAATTAATTCATTGCTTCCCACAGACAGGAGGTGTTTAGCCATCTCCAGGAGAGCAGAGCCCCATCGCGTGTAACGGTTCCTTGGGAAGACAAACGCCATCACTCCAGATGTCCCCTCTTCCTCCTTCTTCCTCCCACCTTATATACTGAGCATGATGTCCTATGGTATGGAATATCCCCTTGGTCAGTTTGGGTCACCTGTCCCAGCTGTGTCTCCTCCCAATCTCCCATGCATTCCCAACTTCCTTGCCAGCGTGGCAGTACGGAAAGCAGCAAAGGCCTTGGCTCTGTGTAAGCTTTGCTCAGCAATAACAAAAAACATCTCTGCATTATCAACTCTGTGTTCTGCACAAAACCCAAACATAGCCCCATACTAGCCTCTATGAAGAAAGTTAACTCTACTTCAGCTCAAACCAGCACAGCTTGAAGTGAAATTTGTGAAAGTGAGGGAAGACAGACAAGAATGAGCTATGAAGTTTTATAACCAAAATGAACTGGTAATATCTCTTTAGTAATACCATGTTTCATGCTGTTTAAGCTGTGCTCATTTATCAACATCTTTCTAGTCCATAAAAATCAGTTTTGAATTTTAGCATTCACGGATGTGGCAAACCTCAGCTGCTTAGTTTTATTTAAAAAAGTAAATTGTCATTAACCATCCTCTTTTTTGAGGTAAGGAGGTCACTTATCTAACAGGCTGATCTCTGCTTGATTAAGTTAAGATAAGGACTTATATCTAGGAGAAATTAAACTAGATAAAGTGAAAACAAGTTTGACAATAGTTTAAATTTTACTTCAATGAAAATAAAATTGCAAGTTTCATTTCTTAGTCTTTCATTATTCAGGTACAACATCTCGAACTAAAAACTCATATTCTGCTTTGGCCCATAAAGGTTTGGTGGAGATTGGAATAATAAATGGGATGAGTGTCTCCTTCTAGCAACGCAGGAACACTGTGTTTTGGATTAGGTGCTTCTTGTGAAATACTTTTATCAGTCTTCATTTCTGGCAGAAGTGATTGGATTACTCTTCAGATTCTTCTAAGTGGGTAAAATTTGTCCTGAGTCACACCTTAAAGCTCTCCTCTTGCATTCCTTCTAAGGTAGGACTTCTTCTTTCAAGGGAACTAAGTCTTGTGCTGACGAAACTTTTGTGAGGGCAGACATCTGAACTTTATCAGACTAATTTCTGTCCTGCCCCAAAGTAGTGGTTTTTTACAATTAAGTAAAGAACAGCTTGAGAACTTTTGTACTGAATAGCCCAGTTTGTATTTTTTTGTGGTTTGTGGGGTTTTTCTTCTTTCTCTCTAAGCATCTGTAATACTTAGATAAGATCTGACTTTGTCAAATATGTGTTTTTCTGAAAGAAATATTTCTATTTTGTATTAGCAGAGGAGCAAGTTAATAAAATTCAGCTAATGTGACCTGGATAATTGTGGGTTATGTTTCCACAATTCTGGAACTACAGAATTCCTACTATAATAAATAGAGTTCAAACCATGCCTTGATGTTTTGATTTTTTAAAACTACATAATAGACTGTTATTTCCATCCATTGAGGTATGGGACACTTTTTTGCCATGAAGTTTCAACCAAAGAATTGCAACACCGCACCATGATCAAAAACTCAGACACTGTTCTGGATTTAATACAGGGGAAAGGTTTTCTGAGCAGCACAAAACATTTATTTTTTTCCCTTTCTTGAAGGGAACGCAGCTTATACTTTTGATACTAAGAATCAATGAAGAGAGTCTGGATCAATGTCTCAAGATACATGTAACTCAGTTCAAATACACAGAAATCTTTGTTTCTTAGGTACTGTTCCTTTAAGGGTCTGTGTTTGGATCAGTTTGCTGAATTGACTCAATGTTGCTATTTTCTTTAAGTAGCATTATCATTAGGTAAGGGTTGACAACCGCTATTTTGTAGGGCTTATCAAATGAACACACGTTTCTTCTGGAACTTGGGGAGTACTGGAATCATAGGACAGGATTGAATGGGTCTTGACAGACATGTTTTGTGTGTGTTGCAATTTACATTTTATATTCTAATACCCTCAGCAAGTTCTCAGGTGACATGAAGCTGAGCAATATAGTTGACACAACAGAAAGGAGGGATGATATCGAGGGGGACCCAGACAAACTTGAGAAGCGGGCCCATGAGAACCACAAGTCCAAATGCAAGGTGCTGCACCTGGGTCAGGGCAGTCCTAGACATGAGTACAGTCTGAGGGAGAAAGTCATTGAGAGCAGCCCTGCGGAGAAGTATTTGAGAGATCTCATGAACGAAATGTTGGACATGAGCCAACAGTGTGTGCTCACAGCCTAGAAAGACAACCACATCCTGGGCTTCAACAAAAGAGAGGTGGCCAGCAGGTCCAGGACAGTGATTCTGCCCTCATAAGACCCCACCTGGAGTGCTGCGTTCAGGTCTGCAGTCCTCAACACAAAAATAAACAACAGTGTGTGCTCACAGCCTAGAAAGACAACCACATCCTGGGCTTCAACAAAAGAGAGGTGGCCAGCAGGTCCAGGACAGTGATTCTGCCCTCATAAGACCCCACCTGGAGTGCTGCGTTCAGGTCTGCAGTCCTCAACACAAAAATAAACTGGACCTGTTGGAGTGGGTCCAGAGGAGGGCAATGAAGGGGATCAGATGGTTGGAGCACCTCCACTACAAAGACAGGCGGAGAGAGCTGGAGTTGTTCAGCCTGGAGAAGAGAAGGCTTCAGAGAGACCTTATAGCAGCCTTCCATTATCTTCAAGGTTCATATAAAAATGAGAGAGAAGGACTTTTTCTATGGGCAAATGGTGACCAGACAACGGGCAATGTTTTAAACTGATAGAGGGTCAGTTTATATTATATGTTAGGAAAAAATTCTTTACTCAGAGGGTGGTGAAGCACTGGAACAGGTTACCTGGAGAGGTTGTGGTTGCCCCATCCCTGGAAATGTTAAAGACCAGGCTGGACAGAGTCCTGAGCAACCTGAGCTAGTGGGTGGCATCCCTGCCCAAGGCAGAGTGATTTGAAGTTGATGGTCCTTAAGGTCCCTTCCAACCCAAACCACTCTATGATTCTATGGGCTTGTTTTCTTTGGAAAGCTATCCAAAGATAATCTCCTGAGGTAGGTAACAATGATAACAGGAGGGCATTGGTGAAAAGTTAGTGCTAAGTTAGTCTTCATTGCTTCTAGAGTCTTTGTTCTTTCACAACAAATGTTATCTCCCAAGCATTTAAAATATTTTTAACTAACATTAAAAAAAAGCAAACCCCAAACTTTATCAAAATTGTTGACTTATAGAAAATGACTGTAGGATGGGAGAGGGCATGATAAAATGCTTTATATAACAGTGATGTGACATGAGACTTGTTTGAAATGGAGAACACGCTTTGCAGTGTATTCAGAAAATTTGAATTTTTGACTGAGACAAATATTGAAGTGCGGTGGTTTGGGAAGAGCTGGAGGGGCCACGCTCAAGGTTAGTTAGTTGGTTTCATACTCTTAATAAGCAAAGTTTACTGTACTGAATTATGGTTTGACACTACATAAATTACACTTTTCCCCTTCAGTGCTTTGTTAAGACCACTTATACAAGATTCATTCGAGGTTGCTGAGTTGAACAGTGGGCATAATGGGCAAAACTGTATGAAGCAAATTTGAGAACAAAAGCAAAAAGTTTTAAACCAGGGTAGGTTGTTCTCAAACAGCAGATAAGCTCTCGCTACCTTACCTGCTCTTTCACACACACACACCAGGGCAACAGCGGGGGAATCAGAGGAGCAAAAGCAAGAAAAACTGCATGGGTTGAGATAAAAACAGTTTGAGAAGTGTGATGCAGAAACTGTATGAAGCAAATTTGAGAACAAAAGCAAAAAGTTTTAAACCAGGGTAGGTTGTTCTCAAACAGCAGATAAGCTCTCGCTACCTTACCTGCTCTTTCACACACACACACCAGGGCAACAGCGGGGGAATCAGAGGAGCAAAAGCAAGAAAAACTGCATGGGTTGAGATAAAAACAGTTTGAGAAGTGTGATGCAGAGGCAATCACTCACCCCACAAGCT
>NW_008659831.1:0-28329 GCF_000695815.1 Acanthisitta chloris | reverse complement strand
GTGCCTCACAGAGTTCTTGCTGAGCGTGATAGTGTGGAATATCCCTTTGGTCAGGCAGGGTCAGTTGCCTGACTGTGTCCCCATCCAAGCTGTTCCCTTTCCCACACTGCCTGCTGAAAGGGCAGGGAGAGAAACAGGCAGCCCTGGCACTGTGTAGGCACTGCTCAGCTATAGCTAAAACATTGGTGTGTTACTGGCACTGTTTTAGTCACAAACATAAAACACAGCACCATATGGGCAGTACAGAAACCTACAGGAGTGCCCTCCTCCCCCAAAAGAAAATGTAAAAAATGAAAGTAAATCTTTCACTGAGATATTTTTAAGTTTGTAGAATAACAAGCTTGTGCTTGAAAGCACTAAAAGCTGAACATGTTACTTAATTCATATTTTCTCAGCAAGTATAATAGGCATTTAAATTATTTTCATTTCTCAGATTACTTTAAAATTGTCAATAAACGTACTAGGTAGCATTTCCTTAGTGACACACTGCCATGTGCATGCTGTACATTATTCAAGGTAAAAATATTTTTGAAGCTAACATGAATGAAGGCTCATTTAAAAGGGGTATGGTAATGTACAGAATTACATCCTGTTGTAGTGATTCATGTGAGAATCAGTCTTTTTAGTGCTGTCATTTGGTTATAAACCATACTGTGAGCACACTGGGTAAGATTTATCTGCCATAACTTCAGATGTGCCTGTCTGAACTAGTTGTCCTTTAATAGTCAGTGAAAAGTACTACATTCCCAGAGAAAGATTTATTTCATCCTGTTGCTGCATCTAAAACCAATGAGATGAATCACTTCCCTGAAGCACCTTTTACTTTCCAATGATGGCAAAGAGAATTTTGAAAATTACCCCAGGTACACATACCTGTAATTCAGATCTCTGAAGACATCCACCAATTAAGAATTCAAAAATAAGGAAAGAAAGAATATGTATCAGTTATGAAATACACTTGCTTTAAGATTTTTGTTTTAACCTGTGATTTTCTCTGTAGTTATATTGATATATTTAGGTTAACAAAAAAAAACTACTGTGTTTTAATGCTTAAATTGGAGCCCTGTTGTTATAAAAGAAGCAGTAGCAGTCTGATTCCACCTATTTTGAACTCTCACTGGTGATTATGAAGTCAATTCAGTGTTGGTTTGTAGAATAGATGCTCTAGTTTTGACAAGAATTGTTCTTGAATGTTATATGATGGTTTTGTTATCAAGGGTAAAATCTTACTGAGCTCCTCTTCAAAACAACTAATTGATTTGGGATTTTTTTTCCTGTACCAGCGGGTTATTTCCAGCTCCTTCTATTTTAACAAAAAAAACCAAAACAAAAGCAAATGCCACAAAAAAAAAATAGAATCCCATGCACTTCTTAAAATCCTTATTCTTGGCTATTGCTTGGGGTTTTTCTAATCATGGATGGAACTATATTGAAAAAATCTTCATATCTTCAGGGTTGTTTCTTATTTTATAAATTCCTCCTAGTGTAACTTCTGACCTCTGCTGTCTTTGAAAATTTCTTTCCATTCAGTAGCATTATTGTCCTGATGCTTTGCTTGTTTACTTCTTTGAAAATTAACCAACATGTTTGTTTTTCTTCTGTATTCATTTGATGTATTTTCAAGTTGACAAGGCATCTTTTATTTGAGAAAAGGAGGCTGAGGAGCAACCTCGTTGCTGTCTACAGCTTCCTGAGGAGGGGAAGTGGAGAGAGAGGTTTTGAGCTCTTCTCCCTGGTATCCAGTGCCAGGGTGCATGGGAATGCTTTAAAGCTGCATCAGGGAAGGTTTGAACTGGATGTTAGGAAGCATTTCTTTACCAAGAAGGTGGTCAAACACTGGAACAGGCTTCCTGAAGATGTGTTGGCCCAAGCCTATCAGTGTTTAAGAGGTATTTGGATAATGTCATTATCAACAGTCCTGAAGTCATCAGGCAGTTGAACCAGATTATTGTTCTAGGTCCCTTCCAACTGAAATACTGTATTCTCTGTTAATTTCAATCCATTCCTCAGAACCTGACTTGAAGAATCTGGTTCTGAAGAATTGCATTTTTCACAAGTAAACAATTCTAGCTGTTCAGCAGAACGTATTTTATTCCATTTCAAGAAGTCTTAGAGATATGTATGCAGCTTCTCTATTTTGGAGGAGCATTTCATTTCTGTTCTAGATCAAAAGGGCCGAAAAGACCAGCCTAAATTCTGCATAAATGTGGCAGCTTAGGAAAAAACACTTTTATTGCATAGTGTAACAAATCACAGAAACTTAGTGAAGAATGGCCACAGTTTTCAGAAAAATGGAGATTCTGAGTAGAGCAGCTGCACTTGAGAATGATAGTGTAGGTTAAGGTCGGTGCTTGCAGCAATTTGCAAGGAGTGTCAACTTGTCATTGTGTCGTGGTTTGGCCCCAGCCAGCAGCCAAGAGCCACACAGCTGCTCACACACTCCCCCATCAGTGGGATGGGGGAGAGAATCAGAAGGGTAAAAGCTAGAAAAGCTCATGGGTTGAGATAAAGACAGTTTAATAGAGAAAGCAAAAGCTGCACACACAAGCAAAGCAGAACAAGGAGTTAATTCACTGCTTCCTACAGGCAGGAGGAGTTCAGCCATCTCCAGGAGAGCAGGGCCCATCACGTGTAACAGGTCCTTGGGAAGACAAACCCCATCACTCCAGATGTCCCCCCTTCCTCCTTCTTCCTCTCACCTCTTATACTGAGCATGATGTCAAATGGTATGGTTAATTTGAGTCACCTGTCTCAGCTGTGTCTTCTCCCAAACTCCCATGCACCCCCTTCTTCCTTGCTAGTGTGGCAGTGTGGAAAACAGTAAAGGCCTTGGCTCTGTGTAAATTCTGCTCAGCAATAGCAAAAACATCTCTACGTTATCAACTCTGCGTTCTGCGCAAATCCTAAACATAGCCCCATACTAGCCACTGGAAAGAAAGTTGGCTCCACTTCAGCCTAAACCAGCATACATCGTAAACAACATCAGCATAGGGAAGATGGTCTAGTTTATTTATTACTGCCAGTTCAGTACTACTCTGGGAGGAGTTATGTTTGTTGACCACAGTGATCTGACTTGGAACCATAATCTGAACATTAGTTTGCTGCTTCATTCCTTATATCTGTGCTGTGAAAAATGCAGAATAGTTGAAAAGTGATACATGAGCTTGACAAAGTACAAGCAATACTTCAGGATATTTAATCACAGTGAAAGCATGGTCTTTACTGAATATTAAATACTTCCCTGAAGAATGCAAAGGCTGAGTGTTTGTCGTAAGAAGAAGGATTGTAATTCCGATCTATGATATGGAAAGAGCTCTGATTTATGGTATAGTATACAGAATCCTGTAAGGATTTCTATCTAAGCGTTCATATTGTACTCCAGCTGAAATTTGTCTTATTACAGAAGTCTTCCATATGCTATATCAAAAATAAGTTACTGGATGGCAGTATATTTCAAGTGTTTGGTATGTGGTATTGCATGCACAGTTGTACCCAAATTATAGAGTTGCAAATTCATTATGAATTTTTAATTGCTTATTGACAGTTTTTAATATGGCATAGTTATTTAAAATAGTACCCACAGGACTTCAAGGTCTCTTTTCTGATAATACCAGATTTGAGAGCCTGTCATTTTGTACATATGGGTGAAACTATAATAATGTGGTATTATTTTGCATTTGCTAATTTTGAATTTTTATACATTGTTGCCTGGACAGTTGATGTCAGAAAAATCTTTGCAGCTCTCAGTAATTGGTGTTTTTGTAACTGCATTTAATGATTTCTGGCTCTTCAGCAAACTTTGTTCTTTCGTCATTATCTGCTCATTGTCGCTGTGGTTCTGTGCTGATCACCTTCCCCTGTTGTGAAGACTGGTTATTCATCTTTACCTACTGTCTTGCTTAGGAAATGCAGGTGCAGAAATGTTGTTAGAGGGTTGAATGTTCTACTTCTTTTATTGGCTTAATTCCATTTGATTGTGCACATTTTAAAGCAGAGGTGGTTGCTTTGTCTTCATGAACACAATTCACCCATGTTCATTTATTTCTGGATACTCACTTTGGATTTTCCTTGTCATCTTAGATTTCTTTTTATCATGATAGTTAATATTTTTGCTTCATGATGATTTTTAGGATGGCTGCTTTAAAGAAGTAATCCTACCCCTGCCTTCATCAATTTTTGCCATCATCATTAATTAGTTCATTAATTTGTTTCCTTTATTAAGGAAGTTTATTTTAATTATAATTATGATCATTGTTAGTGGCTAAAATATGCTTGAACTGCAGTTAAGGGAAAATAGGTACATTTTAATGCTTTCTGTGGTGAAATAAGCAGTCACTGATGAACTATAAATCTCTTACTGACAAATTAATAAGTAAAATAATTGTAGCACCTACTGAATAGTCTGTAGCTCAGTAGAAGATTCTCCATAAAATCAATGTTATTAGCATTCAATATATTCTTAATGCAGATTTGCTAAGGTGTTTACAGAGAGAGACAGCTTGTTTTTAATAGTACTGAAGTTTCTCATCACTTCAGGCTGATACAGGAGATCTGTTTCAGTCTTTTAAAAGTTACATACTAGTATATTAATTAACATTATCAAGCAAATGCAGTTTGAATTATTTTAGTCTGGTATGAATTATTTCAATCCATTTTAATCATTCTATGTCAGTTCACTAATTTGATTTAACAAGAGTTTTGCAACAATTAGTATTTGAGGAAAGGAGATCAGTGTGCTTTATACCTCTTCATTCCAACTGAGGCATTAATAGATATTTCCTTGTTTTTAAATCCATGTTATCAAAAACAAATACTGGAATTCATTTCACCTAAATTAGGTATCTGAAAGTTGTATGTTTAAATATTACAATAGAATTTTTGAGGTTGGAACAGAAGTCTGGAGGTTCTCTGATCCAACCCTTCTGCAAAAACAGGGCCAGCTAGAGCCTGTTGTCCTGGTCTGTGACCAGGTGGATTTTGAATGTGTCCAGTCATGGAGACTACAGAAATACAAGTTTTCATTCTGGATTTCCTCCATGGAAAGAAATGGAAAAAAATTAGACACTTCCAGAAAGTGCTTAATTTCCTCTTAGGATGAGCATCTAAGAGAGTTTAATTGTGTATCTTCTACAGGTTCCTGTTTTACCTCTGTTTTTAACCTAATCTCAGAGAGGCTCGTCCAGGTGAAGAGGTGTCTAAAAATGCAACAACCCAGATTGCTGGTGAACTGTGCGCCGGTTGCTGCTGTTTTGAGAAACAGCAACTCCATCTAGGTTTCTTGAAAAGAGAGCAAAAACTCTTCATGTTTCTGCAGAATGACCATAGAAATATTGTGCTTCTAATCATGTCATTTATTTTGTCTTCCCTTGGTACACAGTCTGTGTTTACCAAATATGCAAATATATGTTATGCAGTCACGAGTTTTAAATTAAGGTACTAATCATAATTAGGATAATAGTTTTATTTGAATGTAATTAAATGTCTCAGGAGAACTAAGGAGGTAGTCGGTTTATATATTTAGCATATTAGAAGCTTTTATGTTAGAAAATTATAAATTGGTTATTAGTAATTAATTGATAGAGAAAAAGTAATTTGAAAGTGAATGAAAAGTAAGAATTAAGGTAGAAGCCAAAGCTAGTCCTTGCTTACCTGTATTAATTCTGTCTGAAGATTGACTTGAAAAGAAGTCTTTGAATATTTGGGTAGGTTTAGCCAGCAAAAAAGGTTTACGTAGTATTTCAACTTCCTTCTTGTTTGGAGTTTAATTTGAAGGTAATACCAACTGCTTTTCAATAGGTTATAAAATTGCCTTCTATTTAAGATGACTGTTGAAATTCTGCACTTAAATCTTTAATTTAAAACATACTATTGCAATTTTATTTCATGAAGCAGAAAAGAATGTCTTAGAATTATTTTAGAATTAATTTATTCTATGATTTTGTGTAATATATTTGCAATTACTGAAATGACTGTTATTGACAGGGTGAGGGAGTTGGGTTTGTACAGTCTGGAGAAGAGAAAGCTGTGGGGAGATCTTATAACAGCCTTTAAAAGTGTAAATGAGGCCTACAAGACAACTGGAGAGGGGCTTTTTACAGGGACATAGAGTGATAGGACAAGGGTAAATGGCCTTAAGGTGAAGAAGGATAGGTTTAGGTTAGATATTAGGAAGAAATTCTTTATTATAAGGCTAGTGAGGCACTGAAACAAGCTGCGAAAAGAATTTGTGGACTCCCCATTCCTGGAGGTGTTCAAGACAATCCCATGGCAAGGGATTGGAACTAGATGATCTTTAATATCCTTTCCAACTTTAACCATTTTATGATTCCATGAGATTTAACATTGGTGCTTTGAAAATTCTTCATCGTTACTAGGGTAAAGTAGGGTGCATGAGAGTCAGGCTTTGTTTTCTTCAAAATTGAAAAATGTTTTTGCCTTCAAAAGGGGACCTTTTTTTTTTTAAAACACCAAGTTTAATATTCGGTTCAGTAAGGTGTTTTGAGCTCAGCTTTTTTAAGTTTAGCAAGCGACTGATCAAAATTACTGAATTTCATTCCTGAATATATACTTGCTCTTGACTGTATCTTCTTTTGCTGTTTTTTTCTCCTCTTCCTAACATGTGCCTGGTAGTTGTGCTATTTAATTTTAGCTTAGGACTTTGGATATTGATTTGCAAGTACCTGGATAGACACGACTCAGGCTGTAATTTCATCAGCATTGCTGTTGACTCACTTCTCATACCATTGCTTGTTCCTCTCCCAGTGCAGTCTCTCCCTTGCACCAGCAGTAGATTTCCTTGACCACACAATAAGCTGATCTGTAATATACTTACAGAAGTTTTCTATGTCTGTATTGGTCCAGAGCAGATCACTTAATGTTTTTCTGGGCATGACTGCTTAGGTGGGACAATGAAAAGGGTGGTAAGGTCTTGCAAACGTGTAACTGAGGGCAAATGTTGGCTTATGTCAGGAGAAAAAGCTAAGTTATTTTCGGTGTCTTTTTGTTTCTGTGTAGGCAAATTTCAGAGAATGATAGGTAAGCCTCAATTGCTTTTGAGCTTTTCAAGTTCTGCACTACATCTGTCTGGGCCAGGCTACTATTTCAATTACTTCATAGGAAGGAATATTTCAAATCTATTTTTATTTCATTTTATTAACATGCTATATTTAGCCCAAATACAAAATTTAGTGACGAAATTGGAGGTGGTATTTTATGGTATCAATGCATATATTTTTTACAAGCTTTGTTTTGCATGGCATGATTGTTAATTTGCTCCTGCAGAGCATAGCTGTGAGTTTCTCTTGTCAAAGTTACCTCTCATCATGCAAAACATATTCAGTGTTGGTTACAATGAAGGTATGAAACACACTAAACTCTGTACTCCACATTGTAATGCTGTTCTTGTTTTCTTTTGTAGCTGGTTGGTGGCGAATTTGATCTAGAGATGAACTTTATAATCCAGGATGCAGAGAGCATTACATGCATGTCAGAGCTTTTGGAGCACTGTGATGTAACGTGCCAAGCAGAAATCTGGAGTATGTTCACAGCAATTCTACGGAAAAGTGTCCGTAATTTGCAGACTAGCACAGAAGTTGGCTTAATTGAACAGGTACTGCTGAAGATGAGTACTGTGGACGACATGATTGCAGGTATAAATTGCCAACTGATAAAATAATTACTGCATTCTTGAACTGTCAACATTTTGTGATTATGGAATGTGGGATGTCTTGGTTTTTTATTAAAGTGATGTTTGGGTTAGTGCTGCTATTGAGTCAGAAGTACTATTTTATCAGTTTCAGGAAAATGCTGAAAATATATTCTTAGTTTGAAATATATGTGGATAAATTGTTTAAAATAACTGCCTGTTAATTCATCTGAGATGATGATGTTATATTAGTGATTCAAAAAGCAATTTTAAACATAATCAAAAATAGTTCATTAGACTTCTTAAGTACAAGGTAATATTTTAGTTTTTAAGAGCATTGATCATTTTTTATTATTCAGATGTTTGACTTTAAACATAACCTCATCTGACAGCATATCAGAAATCATTCATTGGTTTGAATGCCAGACATATGGATTATGTTAAAGAATAATTTCATAGTGTATATCTGTGTTCCCTATCATATCCTTTCATTTTTTTATATTTGGGAGTTTTAACATCCTATAACCTTTTGCAGCATGAAAAAAATTTTATACTTTGCTTACGGAAAATAAGTGATGAAATTATTGTACAGCTAAGGTCTCAGAGTATGTTTGAAGGAGTTTGTTATTTCATACTACATCCTCTCAGTAGCAGGGTACAGACTGTAATCCTAAATTGCTTGGTTAGAGGAGCAGTTTTGGTTGTCACATTTAAATATGGCAGCTGAAGCGATACATATTATTATTTTATATTTGTCCCCTATTTTTCTTGAGGGGGAACTTAGACAGTTTCTTTCAACTTAGTGTGAAAGTAGTTCTTAATTTTTATATAGTGTGGGACTGATAGTAGAGTACTAAAACTGTGAGGCATTTTTGAAAGATGGAAGAGGTTTACCTTCCATAATTCTAAGATTTTAGTTGATTGTCTGATTCCTGACACATATACATGGTTTGTGGAACAGTAAACCAGCAAAAATTTCAGATGAGAAGCAAAGGATAACAGCAGCATGAAAACTGGGTTATTGAGGAATGGTTTTGTCCTTGGCTTTTTTTTTTTTTTCAGTATAAAAGTGTCTGTAATATTAAGTATTTGGGAAAGCTACCTTCTGTATTTCAAAGGCAGACATAATCAACATCCTGTTGAATAGAAATGTGTAAATGCTAAAATCAGAAGTGTTACACTAAATGCTGTACTGTGAGATTCAGACTGAAGTATAACAAATCAATAGATTCACACATGATGGGTTTTTTTCCAAATATGTTTAGTTTTGCAGTACTTCTAAATATGTCAGAATAGTGTAAGGGCGAAGATACTCTTTTATTTTATGTTAAATATAACACATTGTATTATGAGAACAAACATTCCTATCTTGAGTTTGTTTTTTCTGGGTTTCACTCATGGGAATAATGTTCTCACATGATTAATCAGACAAATAAAATTTGCCCAGTTTGAGTTTCCCTAAGTAGTACTTCTGAATGTGGCATATAGAACTGTAATGATGTCCCTGTTAGAGAGAATATTAGAAAAATTCTTGCCTAATTGTAGAAGTCAGAAATTAAGAACATAGGATCTGGCTTTCAGGAGCATTTGGGAATTGAAAAATCAGTCTGAATTTACAGGTATTAATATAAGCTGGGCTAGTACATTAAAAAAACCCCAAAAACCAAAACTAGTAGGGTATCCTCTACCCCACTAATCTTTTTTCTGAGGGTGGTCACATGGTGCTTCAGAAAGAGATCTTATGCAGAAAAAAAGTCAGTAAGCTTGCTATTTTGTATGGTTACATGGACAAAGGGAGCACATACTTAGTTAAAAATAAAACCTGAAAATTGGAATTCTGATGACATTTTAGCTCTGCAGTGTGTTTCAAATTATCTGCATAGTCTTCTATATATTATGAGCAAGGATTGAGTAGAATCTCACTTTGTAGGATCTTTCTCTGATAACTGTAAATAGATGAGAATATGAGGGTTTTGAGAATTTTTCTGATGAAGACATGGAAACAAACAAATGAAGCATTTAGCTTTCATCTCTTAATTTCTATATGCACCTCAACAGCCTTTTATGTTGGTAACAATGTTGGTAAGAAGTCAGAAGTAATAAATATGGTCTTGTAATATCTATTTGGCATTTGATGGCAAAATCAGTGGCGACTAATGCAGTATATGTCTTTCGTAATTGCTATGGAGATGCTGAGGTCACAATTGACACCAGATGACTGTGGAACTGCTTGTTCATATTTTTATGAACTTTGCAAGAAAAGGAATAAATAAGAACCAGAGCTGTGTTAGTCTTTACTTCTAGGAAGTTAGTATCACTTTCTTCCCAAAACAGATGCTAATCCTCTATCAGCCCAATATTTTGAAATTGGCTTTTATCATCTGTAAAGAGTAGAGGTTTTCTGGGAATTTTTTTTTTTTGTTTGTTTTGTTTGTTTGTTTTTAGGTCATCTCACTTGTTCCTTTGTGAAACACTGTGATTAGACCTAGATAGGGTTTAAATAGACAAGACAGGCGTAATCTCTGTTTTATGTTCTGACAGCACGCTTTCAGGACCAGTCTAAGTCTGAAGCCACTCTTCTCTGGTTTTATGAAAGTAAGACAACAGCAAATAAACATGTACCCAATCTTTTGCAGTGAGAAGAACTTGTCTGTCTGTTTAGATGAAGACTGTCAGATTCATGAGGTTCTCAGCACTTTAAATATCTCACTTCATATGATTTTACAGATTCTGTGCTCAAGAATAAAAGCCTAATCACCTTGAAAGTTTCAATTGTAATCCAAATGGGCTCATTGAAACTTGTATTCCAGTTTGTTTCCCAAAAGCATCACCTATCAGAAGACATAGTTGTACTATAATAATCTGTTAAAATCACATCATTTAATCAATGGTTAAGGAGAAAAGATTGCTAAAATATTTTCATAGATGATTGGTGCTCTTTTATAGCTTGTTTTTGTTTTGGGGTTTTTCTTTAACAGCTGCACAGAATCTTCCTTGAGGGATTCACTTGTTACAGTTCTCTTGTTTCCAGGTGATGAGTAGTGAAGCAGATCATCTGCTTTGAGGGACTCTTTGGAATAGTGTGTCTGTACTGCATTCAGAGAAGTCTGAATGGTGGATAACTAGCCGGAACTCATACAGAGTAGATATGTCTCCCTTAAGTCCCATTTTATTTCCCACAGTTCTATTGTGATGCTGTAGGTGATTGTTCTAAAATTGGTGGGACTGAATTCTTCAGCATTTAAACAGTTCCTAGTTTTCAAGCAACAATGGGGTTTGACTGCTCTGTCTTGAATGGACTGTTAACAAGCTTTTATCTTTCAACTTGTTCCATAAGGAAAACTGCAGATTGTCACATTCTCTATTTCCAACCTATAAAATTAATTTACTGCAACAACAAGAGGTAAAATTCACAGTTTCATGGCTGTCTATTAGTGAAAGGTTAAGCAGGTAGTTTCCTGAAGTTGTGTTTCCAATGTTGTTTAATATGTCTTCTAAAGTTAATGTGAGACCTTTCATTTCGATATATGCACATCGTTACTTGAAAGACAGGCAGGCTCTTTTACAATTGTATTTTCATATTAAATGACTGAATTAAACATTCCTTCAAGGTTGCTGGTTAATTTATAGATATTAGGAAAACTGTTTACTATGAAAGTATTCAGAAGGTGCCAGTAACAGAATCTGTTGGACTCAGTGCATTTTAGAAATGCATTAAAAATGAGAAGCAGTGCCTGTTTTCTCCTTCTGGACTTAATATTATTTTATGCAATCTTGTTTCTGAAATGAGATCACTGATTCCAGTTATATATGTAATCTTATTTAAGATTTAAAAACATGAAGTAGGCACTAAAAAAATCCAGTTGTATGTTTTGTGACCTTTGTCCATTTATAGATGAGTGGATTATTAGGATTTATAAACCGGATGTGGACTGACCCTTTAATGAGATTTCTATGAAGTATGAATGAAGTTATGTAATAGATTACAGTTCTTTTTATAAGTCTTGTAATATTGAAACAAGAAACAAACCTTCTTTAGAGGCATTTACAGCAATATCTTTAAGTAGCCTTAGTGCTTTGACTTCCACAGACATTGTTTGCTTTATCTTTACTTGTTCCCTACTGGGCTTCAATCTTCCAGGTCATTGTTTTACCCTGAGTTACATTGTTAGGGAGCTTACATTGGTTTCTCTCCATCCATGTTTAATTCATTGCTTATAAATATGTATTTCTACTGCCTGCAGGTTATCAACACCTTCAGTAGAAAAAAAGAATATTTTATGCCATAAGGTAGTACAGGGCTATAACAATGAAACAAAGCAACACATGTTCAGTGATTTTTAGAAACTGCCAATCATTTCTATATTTGACTGTATTAATTTACACTTTTGTCATCTATGTTACAAGGGGTTTTTTTAATGATGTTCTGATTTTCCCCAGACAACTTTGCTTCTGCACAGCATTTTTACATTGTAAAGCAAACAAAATTTGAAGTAGCTCGATCTGAAAAGCAAGCTAAGACTACAAAATAAGAATTGTGAAATTCTCAGCCAAAGATTAGTATTCACTCGTGCTTATTTCCCTTTCTGAGTTTTCAGTGTATTACTGTTCTCAGTTTCTGGTCACGTAAGAGATGTGCAAATCACTGCCAGCTTCACATTGCAGGCTGGAGACAGTACAGTGAAGGGGGCAGATGCTTGTAGGTACTAGAGGAGGATCTGAGTCATAAAATTCACCACTGTGAAAGACAAGGCGCTTTGTTTTCTTAGCTGTATTTTGTTTCCCCTAGATTCTTTCAAAAATATAACGTGCCACTAATTTTAAAGGGAAGATTTCATGAGGGGAAAAGGGAATAAAAGTCTATACTTGAACATTAGGACTGTATTCAGATCTTATGGTGAAAGTATCTGCTAAGTTGCAGTGCTTTTCTCTTGCCAATCTTGATATGTAATTTCACTCACTGAACAGCTTACTATGTCTGCAAATTAAATATTTCATTCTTCACATGTGCCTTTTTCTTGCTAAGGACCAGAGGTCAGTTTCATAGCAGAACAAGTTACAAAGATATTTGGCTTTGCTCCAAAACACATATATATGGATATGCAGGGAGAAAATTTGTTTTAAAATTAAATATCAGTGTGAAATGTCATTGAAAAACATGGATGCTTCTGAAGAGTACCTTCTGTCAGCACCTGTAAGAGTCATCCTTTCACTAATGAACAAGGAGAAAATGCAGTCCTGCAAATAAGATATAAACATATGTGGAAGCTCGTGTCTTCTACAAGTTT
The DNA here is from genome assembly GCF_000695815.1 of Acanthisitta chloris. Taxonomy (NCBI): domain Eukaryota; kingdom Metazoa; phylum Chordata; class Aves; order Passeriformes; family Acanthisittidae; genus Acanthisitta; species Acanthisitta chloris. Next base: position 15,396 of record NW_008659831.1, on the reverse strand, counting down.
TAGGGGAGAGTTTTGTGGTTGTTGAACAGATTGGAAAAGTTTGCCGATTCTGTTGTGTCAAAGCTCTTTTGTTTTGGAAACTCAGTACTTCATTACTTGATCTGTGAATTACATTTCTTATGCCATGTGTGTGAAGATGAGCAAATTGTTTTTCCTCCTGCTAGAGGAAATAGTATTTCATAGTAGTGCATTTTATTGCAGAACAAAGTGTGGAGTATAAGGCAAGGTCCAGCATACCATAAGCTAACAAATTCTTAAAATAAAAATCTGTTTTCTAAAATATTCAAGCACTAGCAGTAATTTTAAACTTGGTTTGTTTGCTCTTTTTTTGAGGATGGGAGGTTGGCTTTTTACCCTGGTGTCTCATTCTGGTAAAAATCAGAAGCACTATCACTGTAGCAAAATTCTGGGAATGATACAAATTATCAGTATAATATGCTGCACTCAAGTTAAAAATAATGTCAAGCATCTTTTAGGTCAAAATTTTTTGGAAGATGCTAACTTCAGAGGAATGAAGGAACTTATCCCAAAAGTATACAGTATAGAGGACAAATCTAGCAGTTTATAGTGTGTGATGTGAAATGGGAAGAATTAATTCTTCATAAATTTAATACTTTGTTCAAAATGTGATGCAAAATTTAAAACTGCATATGTTAATTTTTGTTTCTAAAAAATCTATAACAATGAGAACATTAAATCCTTACTTTTAAAGGTATTAATTTTTTTAGCTTTTTTTTGTGTGTGTATTTGTGTCAAAACAATGAAATTCAGAGTTCAGAATAACTTTATTTTCCTTTGAAGATCTCCTAGTTGATATGTTGGGGGTTCTTGCCAGCTACAGCATCACTGTCAAAGAGTTGAAGCTTTTGTTCAGCATGCTTCGAGGCGAAAATGGAATCTGGGTAAGCTGTGATTAGATAAAGCATCAAGTGTCATTCCATTAGAGCCTAAAGTTAACATAAATTGTCTCCTGGAACATAGAAACTTGAATGATTTTTTTATCTCATGTTGACTGAGCATATGTTTAAGTGTTTTTGCTAACTACTTTGGAGTTAATTTGCTATGTTGTTTGAAAACTGTCCACTTCCCGTTGTAACCCAGAGAGTACAAAAATGGTTGTATTGACTTTTGTGCTATTTTCTTGTTTTCACAGCCAAGACATGCGGTTAAATTGTTATCAGTCCTTAATCAGATGCCACAGAGACATGGGCCTGATACCTTTTTCAACTTCCCTGGCTGTAGTGCTGCAGTAAGTTTTCAATCAAAATACTGCAACTTCAGAAACAAATAATTGCTCCTTATTTGCATTTCCTTTCGTTTGGCTTCAGAAATTCCTGAAAAGACAATGAGAGAGGAAATACGTGTTCGAGTAGTGTAGATGTTGTAGTATTGAGAAGCTGTACTTGTGAGGATGGACTGCCAAATAACAGATTTTTGTCTGGGGAAGTTGTCATAAAATTGAAACCTGAAAATTGTGAAGAACAGTATTATTTTATTACAATTATGTAATTGATATTATATAAATGAGAGACTTGAGGAAAGTCTAGGATTGCAGCTTGGCCTTGTCATCACAGTTTACAGTGACTGCTTGTCATAAATTTTGTTACATACTTTTCTTTTTATCTGAATTCCACCTGCTGTTTCCTTTACCTCAAGGCAGAGATTTAAATGCAGTCTTCTTTTGGCTTTACTATTTGAGATAACTTACAATGATGAAATTGTATTCCTTTCTAAACCTTCTCAAATGAACATTGTCTCTTCCATTCACTGCATGTACTTTCAGAAGAACACTACAAATAAATTCAAATATTGTATACAGATATATAGTTATAATTATAGAGAGAGTAAATGCAAGTTATTAAAACCAAGAAATGCAGATTTGAGGTTCAATTCCATTCTTGTATGGAATAGTGTATGCTCATGGTAAAACTTGAAATCTCTTGTCAGAAAATAATCCTGAGATTCCTGTCTTCTCATGCCAGTGCATGAAGGGTGCTCTAGTTGCATTTTGTCAGTAGAACTGATAATTTTCTTCGAGCACAAACCACTACCTCTGTTCCTTGTGAAGTGTTGTTGGTTTGGCAGATTACATCAGTGAAATACACTGGCTGAAAATCACTCTTTTACACCTGGGTTATTTTTGGCTAGATCAATTCCTTGATCTTGTTTGATATTCAGCAGCACAAACAGTTGTGTCAGCAAAATGCATAGGGCAGACTGTGTAAGGAATTAATTACTCAGTTTTGAAAGGGAGAGTTTCATTTGCTACTGCTAAATTAAAACCACAGTTAACCTCTCCTAAAAGTACATGCAGCAGCAAGGCAGCTGTTGCAGAATATGAATGTGTACAATGACACAGAGGCAAACCCTGATGAAATGTCTCTCTTAAATTTAATTTTGTATCAAAGCTTCAAAAGAGGTTTTGCAGGGGAAGAATGTAAAATATTGCTCCCTGTCCAAAGATGTGCCATATCCCAGAGATGTTCCTTGAAATGTTAGGTAGCAAGCTAACAGGAGAATTGGTGGTATTTCTTTTGTCTCCTTACATACTAGCATGATCTGCACATATTGATGTATCTAATTTTAAAATTTACTGTGATTTCCCTGTCATTCTTAATTACTTGCTTCTCTGCTTTTAAAACTATTTCAGCAATTACCTTGCATATCAAAATAATGAAAAGTCAGTCTCACTCTGTACTCTTTTTAGGCAGTTTGCTACACTGGCATAGACACCCAGTGAGATTATTCTGACTCTATTGCCCAGAGACTTGTGTCCAATCTCATTTTAAGCAATGAATGAATTTGCTCCAGTTTTTATAACCATTGGTATGAATTGGGACAGTACAAGATTTGAGCACTCCTGAAAATTAATTTCCAACTGTTGCTCACGACTATCACACAGAATTACAGAAGGGTTGAAGTTTGACAGGATCTCATACTGGAGAGAAGGTCCTCTTGGCCAACCCCTCTGATATGAAGCAAGGCCATCTGGAGTAGGCTGCCCAGGACCATGTCTACATGGCTTTTGAGCACCTCCACGGATGGAGATTTTGCAACCTCTCTAGCCATCCTGTGGCAGTACTCAGTGGGTATCAATGACAGCTTTGGTAAGAACACAATACCATTGCTGCATTGATTTTTAGCTAGTCTTTATTGTTTTAAAGTGTAGTAAGAGTTTAAATTACTGTAATGAAACTGAAATTTCATACTTTTAGAGATAGCATGTTATTGTTATTTCTAAAATTATTTTCCTCTGCTTTGCATTCATATAAAATTTATTTCAGGCAGTAGTATCAAAGCCTATTATTCTTTAACTACTTTTGGGTAAAAAGTTATACATTTTTTCTGATGGAGGAAGAAAGAATTAGTGTTTGCTACAGCAATCTCTAAGTTATTATAAACATTAAATTTTTTAATTGCTTCATTTTGTGTGTAGTTCTCGTACCAAAGGAAAACATCTTTTAATGGTATTATAGAAAACAATTTGTAAGTGAAGTCTGAAGTTCATCTTGTATGATTTTATGGAAGCATAGAATGATTTGGGTTGAAAGGGCCATCTAGTTCCAACCCCCCTGCCATGTGCAGGGACACCTTCCACTGGAGCGGATTGCTCAGAGCCCATCCAACCTGGTCTTGAACACCTCCAGGAATGGGGCATCCACAGCTTCTCTGGGCAAGATGTTCTCATGTCTCACCACCCACAGAGTAAAGGATTTATTCCTACTATCTAATCTAAATCTCTCCTCTTTTAGTCTGAAGCTATTGCTCCTTGTCCTATTGCTACATGCCTTTGTATAAAGTCCCCCTCCATCTTTCTTTTAGGCCACCTTTAGGTACCAGAAGGCTGCTATAAGTCTTCCATTTTCTCCTTAAAAGGTGCCTCGCATCAAAGTTGTATCAGGTATTCAGGGCATTGCCCAGGGATAAAGAGTTCTCTGAAACATCTTCATCACTCAGCCCATAAAAATAAAATATTTAAAAATCTAATTTCTTCATAGAGCTTGCCTTACTATGAATGTATTTAACTGAAAATGGTCTCAGTTTGAGTCTGACCTTACTAAATGTTCATGGGGGGAAAAAAATCTGATAGTGCTCTAAAATCTCAGAGAATAACATTTTTATACTGTAGTTTTAACAGTGAGTCTCAATTGTATGATCTGTTGATTACTTTGAGTTAGTGTTTAAGTATATTGAGATTAATAATTACTGAAAACTGAATTTCGTTTAATTTCTGCAGAAGTAATTGTTCTATTTTTGCTCTATTAATATTACCCATTCAGAAATTTAATTTTATGTCCTCTATTGATGGAATTTATGTAGTTATAATTTAAAGTTTTTTAAAATAGATGGGAAAGGAATGCATCTATTCAAAAATAGAATTAGAAAAGGTTTTCTACCTTTTTTAATATTTGAAAGTTAAAGCATATTACAGGTCTAGAATGACAGGATTTTAGAAAGTCATTTCCCTTAACAATAGTTCTCAAAAAATTATTTCTTTTTCTTTCTCTCCTTCCAGGCAATTGCATTGCCTCCTATTGCTAAGTGGCCTTATCAAAATGGGTTTACTCTTAACACCTGGTTTCGTATGGATCCACTAAACAATATCAATGTAGATAAGGATAAACCCTATCTCTACTGGTAAGTAACTTATAACACCACAGTTATGGGTTTTTTTCTGGCTTCCTAATAACTGCCTAGTAATTTCTCATTGTTTTGAGCTCCTGACATGCTTTTCCCACCCCTCACCAAACATCTGGAGATTTTAATGGTTGCTTAATGCATACAAACTCTTACAAAGTCATCTGTCATTTTTACTTTGCAGTTTAAAATCCACAGATGCCTTGTAGATAAACCATAAAATCCAATGTGGTGGTTTCTTTAGGAATTTTAAAATGCATTTTTTCTTAGAGCTTTAAGCTGAAAATGTTGTCCTATTTTCTGTTTGGTGTTTAAGATTCTTTGCTGATGTCAGTACTACGAAACAAATCTGTTATACTCAGAGTGCACAGTTTAATAGATTGTTAGAAATGTTTCCTTAAAAATAAGGTATAGATTGATTTTTGGTTGGGTTTTTTGTGTTGTTTTGTTTTTGGTATTTTTTGAGAGATGCTGTGTAAAAGAATTAGAAGGTGAACTGAGGTTGCATAATTGTTGCTTTTTGTCCATAAAACATCCAAGTGCTTCTACAAGCATTTAACTGGAAAGTGGCTAAAACTAAAAAACTACATTCTACATTTTATTTTCACAAACATAGGGTCAAGGAGGAGGGGAAAAAAAAAAGCCATAAACAAGCTGTCTACCGTTTTCAGTCCTTCTCTAGAGCTAATAATAATAGAGATAATGCAGAACACTTGCGAAGGCACATAGAGGAATTCCAAAGTTAATAGAAAGAAACCTTCCCCTTCCAGCCCCCCTTTCAGGCCAGAATGAATTAATATCTTCTCAATATCAGTACTATGATCATATGTTAAATTGCTTATAAAATCCTAAGCTAAAGAAACTGGAATCCCTAAACAGTTCCACCAGTGGATGGAAGAATGCTCCCTTGCTATTGAAGTGTAATAACATTCAGTAGCTGCTTTGAGAAACTGACTAAAATTAAACATAACTGTAAGGATTTTATGAATGAACTGTAGTAAAATTGTATACCAACTCCTATGGGAGGTAGTTTATGGGTTGTAAAACCAGATGGCTGTTAATAGTACTGCTTTTGTTGTCTCTGCATTTCATCTTTGGATTTGGCAAGTTCTGCACATGTAGGTAATTGGTAAGAGAATTCCTTTGCAGTATCCTGAAGACCAGTGCTAGTCTAATTTACCTTTCACAAGAAATAAAATGTAAAGATTGCCATAATCTATATATTATAGTTGAGGTAAACAGAGAAGATGATTGAGATCTCAGTTTCTCAGCTATTGTTGTAGTAGAATTCTAACTCATTTGTGGGGAGAAAAAGTAAAATCTTGGCTAAGCTTCTTGTTTATGAAGTCATTCATTCTATTCCAAGATGAAGAGCTCTGCTAATAAATGAGCAGTTTTTTCATTATTTCATTGCTATCTTGTGTTCATATGCTGAACACCATGAAGTTACACATACAAGGACAATTTGTGTTTAAAATTTCAGGAACAATCTGATTGGACCATAATGGTGATAAAATCAGCCTGGTGACTGGGAAGGAGAGGAAAGACCAGTCACTATTAGTGTTTCCTACAGCTTAATATTGGGACTGGGCCTGTTTAACATCTTCATTGATGATTTGGACATGGGGATTGAGTGCACCCTCAGTAAATTTGCAGATGACATGAAGTTGGGTGGGAGTGTCAATCTGCCTGAGGGTAGGAAAGCTCTACAGAGAGACATGGACTGACTTGATCAATGAGCTGAGGACCACTGCATGAGGTTCAATAAGGCAAAGTGGCAGGTCCTGCACTTGGGACACAACAAACCCATACAGCACTACAGGCTGGGGCAGAGGTGGCACAAGAGTTGTCCATCAGAAAGGGACTTGGGAGTGCTGGTGGACAGATGGCTCAATATGAGCCAACAGTGTGCCCAGGTGGCCAAGAAGGCCAATAGTATTTTGGCTTGGATCAAGAATAGTGTGGCCAGTCGGGCTAGGGAAGTGATCATCCCCCTGTACTTGGCATTGGTGAGACCACACCTCGAGTACTGTGTTCAGTTTTGGGCCCCTCAATTTAAATGGGACATTGAGGCACTGGAGCAAATCCAGCAAAGGGCAATGAGTCTCATAAAAGGTCTAGAACATATGTCGCATGAGGGAGTTTGATTTGCTTAGCCTTGAGAAGAGGTGGCTCAGGGGTGACATCATGGCTCTCTAGAACTACCTGAAAGGGGGTTGTAGAGAGGAGGGGGATGATCTCTGCTGCCATGCCTACAGTGAGAGGAGTAGAGGGAAAGGTCATAAGCTGAGACAGGGGAGATTCAGATTGGATATTAGGAAAAAAATTTCACTTAGGCAGTGAACCACTGGAATAGGTTGCCCAGGGAGGTGATGGAGTCACCATCCCTGGAAGTGTTTAAGAGGTCTCTGGATCTTGTGCTGGAAGAGATGATTTAGGGGTTACAGTGGAGTGACAGGTTAACAGTTGGTCTTGATGATCCTACAGGTCTCTTCCAACCTTGATAATTCTATGATGCTATGAAATTTCTTCAAGATACATTCTTTATAAAAAATGCTTAGTAACTCCTGTTCAGAAAAATAGGATGCATTTTACACAATTGTAATAATGTTTCATCAGGTAAAAACATTACAGTGACTGGCTGTTGGTAATTTGAAATGAAATAGTTTTATTTGACTTCTCTAAACAAAAAATACAACATCATATGTCAGAACAGAATGAATGTCTGTTTTTTTCAGTATCCTTCAGAATGGGATTCTGTTAAACATTTTAGACTGTAGAGATGACTTTTGTTGCTGAGAAACAAATTTGGCATTAGGAGAGATGCAGCTACCTGCTGTAAAGTTCTCTGAAAGGCATAATGCCCCAAGGAGGTAAACTGAAGTGTCAAACTAGCTCACAATGCATTCAGTAGCTCTTATTGTAAGGGCTGTATTTTAAGGTTTTTAACTTTCATGTTACTGTACAAAGTTAGTACTGTGGTCGAGGAGGTTATTTTTGTATATGGGTGATGCAGATCACGTGTATATGAGTGATGTGGACATTTTTTAATCATTCTGTGTCTTGTCATTCATAAATTTTCACCTACTGCCTTTGCAAAGTGTTTTTTTAAGAAGTCCAGAATTTATCCTTAAAATGCTTTTGATTTCAAATATCAGTAGAGAAATGTATCAGCTTTCTGCATTATCTGTCCTTATGATATTTGTCAGCTAAAAGCTGGAAACCCTTGCTAAACTTTCTTAAAATTGCAGTCCTTTATCAATTTGACAGATGAAAATAAATCAACAGCTCAGATGATTAAAACTTCATGGGTCATTAGCCTAATTAATTCATAAGTCTTGAAGAATAATTTGTGCATAGTAATTTTCTTTAATCCAAATTTGTATATCATACAAGCTGCATTTTCTCTGAACCCCATAAAATTGTAAGGCATCTCACACTTGCTCTGTAATGGCTATTTCTTCACAACTTTAATAAGACATGTTATTTAAAATTATGAGGAATTAAGAAACTGAGAGGAAAATGGGATAGATACAATCTTTATTATATTGGTTTTTTGTAAAGGAAAAAAAAACCCTGATTTTTAGAATGTATCCTGGAATTAATGCATTGCTGAAGGTGAGTAGCTCCCTGCAAAGAAATGGTAGGGAGAGAAGATGTAAAGGAAATTAAGTTCACCATTCCAGGTACTAATTTATTTTCTTTTCCATGACAATTTCAAGTAGTATTTGGACCTTTTAATTATACAATAATTCCTGTTTTCCCAATTTCACTCATAATTCTTTCTTTTCAGTTTCCGCACTAGCAAAGGTGTTGGGTATTCAGCTCATTTTGTGGGCAACTGCTTAATAGTTACATCATTGAAGTCAAAAGGCAAAGGTTTCCAGCACTGTGTGAAGTATGACTTTCAACCACGCAAGGTAAGCAAAGTGGTATTTACGGTAAAGAATCCCATTGAAAATGTGACAAAGTGTTTCTGGGAGGAAGGGCCAAAATCCCTTTAGTGCCAAAGTGTTACTAATAATTTCTTATTTATAAGTAGCTTCTCTGATGTTCATGCACAGTTTTGTCAGTTACAGTTCAAAATCAATTCAAGGAAAAGGTAATAATTCACAGAGTGACACTTCTATAAGGCAGCTTGTTTTTAAAATCATAATTAGCTTCAGATAGAGAAGAATTTTGAGTATTTTTTAAATGGTTGTATTTTATTAATAAAAATAGCATCATTCTATTTCAGAAAATTCTGTACCTAGCAACTTTGTTGCCAGTATCTTGAAAAATTTTGCTGGTAATGCTGGAGTTTCACTATCTTATGCTGTATTATACAAGGCTCTGAACTGTGGTGTTCGGGGATTTTTCATAGTAAATATTGATTATTTCTCTAGATCCATATTAGTGTTGATTTCCACTGTATGCCTAGTGGTCCTAGGGGAACAATGATTCTGCAGCCTTCAGTATTGAAGTTAGTTGACTGAAACATTGACTTTTCCATGTAGCAAGTATTATGTGTTTGTCACTGATAGCAATCTTGTGTATATTTTGCCATGAAGCTCACTTCTTTTTTTTTTATGGGCTTGGAATTTGTATATTGAATTTCAGTGCTTGTTTTGTTTCGAGAAATTAATCTCCTATTGGGAGAATGCTATTGTTCACACATCAACTTAGTGTTCTACTATTTTTCTTGGTATGTATTTTTTGATTCAGCATCACTGATTCTCATTTTGTCATGTAGCCTTGAGGTCACTTGTGGGTTTTTTAAACAAAGTAATGTCTTTTTCTAGCATATTACTCAGGGATGTATAAAACCTTATAAACACATATGTCTCAGTCTATTGGAATGGATAAATTCTGTTTGGCACATATTTAGTTTTATAGCCAGAAATGTGTTTTGATGGCAGTTCTATTTTCTTAAAAATAGCACATCTGATGCTACTGCTGAACACTGAACCCAGGAACAAATGGAATTATTAACTTTTGTATTATGTTACCGTTAATCAGCTTTTCACATCTAGCTGATCTCTACTTGTTGATGAAGAAGCAGTCTTTCACATTTTAGCAAGAGTCTTTTGATAATTTTTAAGATTAAAGACTTCATGCCAACTCAACAAAATTTTAGCTCTTGCTGTTCTACTTAAAAGAGCTAATTCTGAAATACTACTACATGTGTATTCATTATACAAATACCAGTTTAAAATCATAATCAGCTCATCTGCTGATGTATGTCCAAATATAACTCCCGTGCTAGTTTTATAAGTTCCAAAGTGCACGCTTCATACACTTCGGATCATATGTCAGATTTAGAAAGTATTTGGAATACATCTTCTAGAATATATTTGCTAGGGGCTTAATATATTTTTTCTGTTACTAACTTGTGTTTACATGTATGTGAGAGGGTGTATAATCAATAGTGAAAGAAATAAACCTGTCAAATACAATTCCTGGCTCTAACAAGTCAAAACCTATCCTGTCTAATATGTAAATTGATTTTCTTCATGTTATTTAGATATGACATTGGTTTCACTGTGCAAGGATTGAATGTGTAGGTTTGTATACAAAAAATTGTGTACTCAATTACAAAGCAGCTACCTGTCCAAATGCTAACTTGAGAATTGTGATTTTTGTCAGCAGATATACTATTGTGTAGCCATTTGCTTACATTTCAGTAACAGATTTTGCCAAAAACATCATCTTCATTAAAGTTCAGAATAATAGTGTGGGTTTTTTTATTTTTCAGTTAATCACAGTAAAATTATATACTCAAGTCACCTGGTCAAAAGCATTAACATAGGCAGATCAGAAAGTTACTGTGTTCACATGAAGATCTTCCCACTGTTATGACACCATAATCTTAATTTAAAACTTTAAGACATGTCGATGGGTTACTTTAGGTTTCAATTGGTGCATTTTAGTGACGTTGTAGAAGCAAGTATTTATAAAAATATATGGACATATTTGGTTATCCTACCCCCAAACAGAAAATGTGGGTGTAGTATAAAAGGCTGACCTCTCAACAGAGCTGCTGCTATGAGTGACAGTGGGGCAGGCCTTGCCAATAGTGACAGTATTAAAGACTGTATCAAAGACTTAACCTAATCAGATAAATAAGTTAATTGTAACAGTGTATAACAGTGTTGTGTCTGATATGTCTATATGGTATTTTTGAGACTCTAAACGAAATTTTTTGTGTGTTAGTAACCCCCAGTGATTTTTGCTTCCTTGAGTTCCAGCCTTAGTATGAGTCCTTGTAAAAGTATAAACAGAAAAGCAGTGTAGTCAAGAGCAAACAGCTTTGTGTGTGTGTGTGTGTGTGTGTGTGTTTCTAATCCTGGACACCTTTACTTATTGTAGTATAGACAGAAATAAGTTCCACATTTTGGGAAAACTTAGTATATGATACCTTATCTCTCTGATTATACTATGCTATGGAGTTGGAATATGACTTAGCAGTTGGTGGCTAAGCTTGACAGATTTCAGTAGTATAAAAGCTTGATAGGCTATCTGAAGTGTCTCTAAGTACTACCTAAAGAAGGTCTTGTTACAGCAGATAGTCATGGTCTTGGTGCATTTTTGAGCAAATGATATAGGGAAGGAAACTGCAGGGTGAATGTAAAAGAAAATTGTATTACTGACTTTGAATATTTTTTTAAAAAAGAGGAATTTTTCAACTAGAAGTTGAAGAAAAATTGTGTGTGAGATCATGAAACTTGGTTTGGTTCACTGTATGGTAGTTAAGTCCTGAAAGTCATGTCCTCAGATACAGAATAGGACAGAAATAAAAAAGATATGCCTGTACAATATCAGCAAAAAACACTGACATAAATGAGACATAGGTAATAGGAGGTTTTGAGTCATACATGTATGCTTGCTTCTACATACCTAAAAAAAAAAAAAACAAAAAAGCTGGAATGTCTGTTTTAAATGAGGTTATTGACCTAATAGGTGTATCAGAACCTTTGTTGACTTGACTGAAATGGGTGCTCCTTTCAAATTATCATTAGAGTTATGAGTGACAGTGGGACAGGCCTTGCCAATAGAGTGACAGTATTAAAGGCTGTGTTAAAGACTTAAGCTAATCAGATAAATAATTTAATTGTTGCAATGTATAACAGTTGCTGTGCTCTGAAAATCAGTAAGGAGAAACCCCATATTGTTCAGATTAAATTGTTAGCCACATGAGAAGGATGGTTATAGCACCTGTGATGAGTTGGGGATTATCAGAAAGCATACTAACATGAAGAAGTTTGTATGTCCTTGATATAAACTGGGTGGCATCTTGCTGGTACAGGAGTTGAAATTTTTAAATACCTAATGCATTTAGATTTATTTCTCTTTTTCTTGGAAATTTCAGAGAGTTCAGATATTGGTTCTTGTTTGACTTTGTCTTGAAAAATGCAAAATGTGCTTGGATATGCAGAATTTGCTATTTTTATTTTTAAAGGAACTTCAAGAAACTGTCTCTACTTCTTAAAAAAGGGGTTTGCTAGTGCTAGGGACATTGCCTAATTGCAAAGATACAAAAGGTCAAGAACAAATACACTGTTGGTGAAAAAGTCCAATAGAAGATTTAAAAGCTCCTCACAGTGTACCTCACCATAGATAAATAGCAAAGTACAGACCAGTGGAAGCAAAAGAAGTTGTTCAGAAAGTGGAAGTTATGTCAAAAAGAAGAATACTTTAAAAAGTATAAGCTAGAGCAAATTATATGCAAAATGATTAGACAATTCAAATTTTTTTCCAGTCCATACAGGCAATTAGATGACTAAGGCTTAATAGGAGAATATATTAACACAACAAAAAAGCTAAATGATTTAATTGCATCATTGTTTACTACAAGATGAGTCAATGGGGATGAGTCAGAGGAAGTGTCTCGAATTGAAATGTCAATAGAAGAGATACAGAAATCAATATAAGAGATAGTAATTAATTGCCAGTACCTCAGAGTAGGCACCCTCAAGTTCCAAAGAAATTTAAATATGAAATTTGCCAAACTTTCAATTGGGATATGTAATCCATTTTTCCAAAAATATTATTGGTGGAAAATTATACATATTTTGTGAAATGGCTTTGCTGATATTTAGAATTACATATTATCATGCCTGATTCCTTAGCCATCAAAGTGGGGTATAAGCTAGAAAAATGGAAAGGAAGGATTAGAAAGCACATAGATAAACATATCTGGGACAAAGCAATGCACTGGTGCACTGCAAGTCTTGTCTCCAGCTTCCACCGAATTATTTGAAGGATTCTCACTTTGCCTCAGGACAGGTTTGGGAGCCAGTTGATACACACTGTGTGAATTCCTGAAGAACTTTAGGCATTATACTCATCTGAAAGCTTTAAAAAAATTGGTGTTATCATGTGATAAGAGAATTTATATTTGTTAAAATGCAGTGATAGAAGGATATGAATAAAGTGAGCAAGCAGGAATCTCAGAAGGACCTTTATTTTCCTGTCACTAAGAATGCATTATGGACTTAATTTGGTGGACTTTGTCATCCTCAGTTTAGGAAATAGCTTTAAATCCTGTGTTACTCATTTTGTCTAGATTGATGCTAGTGAAAAATGTGTCACAAAGAGTAAACCATATTTTCAATACTTGAATACTTTCTTGGATAAAAAACCCCTACTGTTTAAGATGTAAATTTAGTTAATTCAACTGCAGGAGGACAAAAAGAAGTATTTTACTGGATTAATTATGATAGTGAGCTGGAATAGACTGTGTGCATTCATGTGTGTTCAAGAAAATCAAAGTTCAGGGGTTTTTTATAGAGCTTGCCTTGTGGGTCAGAGTAAGAGACATAGGTAGTGCTCTGACACAGCAGCATCACTAAAGATTCAGAAAAGTTGCAAGAAAGGAGGCTTGAACTGAAAGAAGCTGAATGTGCATATATGGGGCTTAACATGGGGGGAAAAAATTAAAAAGTAGATTAAATCATTTTCCTAAGTTTTCCATGAATACCAAAGTTCTCCCAAGATAGCATTGCTCATTTTAGTTCCTTGTAGGTTCTGTGGACAGAGTTTCAACAAAAGGAATGGACTATTAATTTCTAAATGAATGAGTCATCTGTTAAGCTTTAGCTACACGCAGAGAGTCTTACAAATTGGTACATTGTAAGAAATTATTTTAAAGCTCTATAAAAGAAAAATCACAGAAGATAAATGGATAAAACTTGGGGCTTAAGGTTGTCACTGCAAAAGTATCAGACCTGGAAATACGAATAGATAGTTACAAAAGGCACAACTTTGAATAGTGCTATTGCAAAGAATGCCTACTGTTGGGATGAAAGTATTTAAAATCATCATCACTTGGTGGAGATTATTGGTACATTAACCACTGAAGGAATGAGGACAAGGGAGTTATTCTAATAGGTTTATGTTATGCTGTGTGGAAGCTTTGGAAAAGAAGTGACAACTAAACTGAAGGTCTAGTCATGTGGTTTGCACTTAGTTTCTGATTAGCACAGTCACCAGTTAAGCTTCTAGCTGAATACTGTGTTGAGTTTATGGTGCGTGTTCCTTACTGAAATAGAATCTGCCTACAAAATGAGAAATAGCATTTTTTTTTTCAGAGATTTGAGGAGGGGATGGGTTTTTATTTATCGTTTGTTTTGGAGGGGGCAGTGACCTACAACAAATACTTTGTTCATGGCTGCTTGAAAAAAAATAAAATTAAACTGACCACACATGAATTCAGAAGCCAAAGCTGGAGCTTAATCCAGTATTGCCCAATAAATCTTTTTGCTTGGAAATGCAAGAAATGAAATGAGATACTCTTAAGTACTGTTGTATGATCATGAGAATTTTTTCCCTCGTCTGTTAGCTGGAACAGATGTTGAAAAATATGCGTATTCTCATATGTATAGGTATTATAGATATGCAACAGAATACAGCTCAATTTGAAGACTACAGTAATTATTATTGTCAAAATATATTTTGCTGCATGCTTGTTTTTATTTGCAATTCTGTGTTCTGTCTAATTTCAAAATCAACACGTGAAACCATTTGCTTTTATTTTCTGTAATACAGAGAGACAGAATTTTATATTAGTAGGCTCTGTATCTACTTAGTACAGGGAGAGAGTCAGTGGGCCCCAAGGGTTGCAGTTCTCTGCCTTGAAAAAAAAAGGAACTTAGCTGAACATGGAAATCAAAAGACAATAATTGAAACAGATACCAAGAAAGGGAAGATGAGGAAAATGTAAATTGCTATTCAAAATTATTAAAATATGAAATGGTTTTTTCAAGACAAGCTGACTTTTTCACAGTCAATTAGATTGGAAAGGGACATGTTGAGATGGTCTGGTCTCAACCCATGTTTGAAGAAGGGGCGCCTAGATCAGGTTGCTCTGGATGTTGTTCAGATGGATGGGTTCTGAATGTCTCCGGGCAAGAAGACTCTACAGTTTCTTTGAGCAACCCATGCTAGTGTTTGACTGTCCTTCCTGCTTGCTACCAATCATCTTACATATGCTTAAATGGAGTTTTATATTTCAGTTAGTGTCCATTGCCTTTTGTCCTGTCACTGAGTACTAGTGAGAAGTCTCTGGCTCTATCCTCTTTATCCCCTGCCTGTCAAGTATATATATATACATGGGCACGATCGTCCTGAGCTTTCTCTTCTCCAGCCTAAACAGACCCATATCTTACCCTCTCTTCATGTGTCAGAGGCTTCAATAATTTAATCATCTTGGTCGCCCTTTCTGAACTTTCTGCAGTATGTCCACTTTTGTCTGGTTTATATATATATATATGTAATATA
>NW_008659830.1:5741-6503 GCF_000695815.1 Acanthisitta chloris | reverse complement strand
CCCCAGGCATTATGGGATGGATGTTATGGATATTCCCTGCAGGATCTGGAGGGTCTCATTGAATCATAGAGTCATAGTATTGACCTGTTTGGAAAAGATCTCCAAGGTCATAGAGTCCAACCCATAGATCATAGCACTAAGTGCCACGTCCAGGCACTGAGCGCCACGTCTAGTCTCATCCTGAAAATCTCCAGGGATGGGGAATCCATCACCTCCCTGGGCAGCACATTCCATGGGAAGAAGGATCTGGGAGTCTCTTCCTTGGGGTTCCATCCCATAGGGTGTTGGGAAGGGGTCGGGGGAGGTTTGGGGTACTTAAGTGATGGTTGGGAGCTCTTCCCATTCCCAAGGGTGGGAATGGGGGTGGTCCCTGTCTCTGCCACGATTTTGGGGTCCCTTCCCCCCCGAGGCAATTATGGGATGGATGTTATAGATATTCCCTGCGGGATCTGGAGGGTCTCATAGGATCATAGAGTGCTAGAATCGACCTGTTTGGAAAAGACCTCCAAGGTCATAGAGTCCAGCCCATAGATTATGGCACTAAGTGCCATGTCCAGTCTCATCCTGAAAATCTCCAGGGATGGGGAATCCATCACCTCCCTGGGCAGCACATTCCATGGGAAGAAGGATTTGGGGGTTTCCTCCTTGGAGTTCCTTCCCATAAGGTGTTGGGAAGGGGTAGGGGGAAAGTTTGGGGGTCCCTTAATGGTGGGTGGGATCCATTCCCAAGGGTGGGACTGGGGGTGGTCCCTGTCTCTGCCA
>NW_008659830.1:4700-5702 GCF_000695815.1 Acanthisitta chloris | reverse complement strand
TCCTGCTTTGTTCAGTGCTTCCAGTTAATAAAGTTTCGTATTAGAGAAATTTGCGTTCTTTATGACACACCTCAGAAATATATCATAGAATCATAGAATCAACCCAGTTGGAAAAGATCTCCAAGACCATCGAGTCCAACCCTACCATGGTTACTAGACCATAGCACTAAGTGCCACGTCCAGTCTCATCCTGAAAATCTCCAGGGATGGGGAATCCATCACCTCCCTGGGCAGCACATTCCATGGGAAGAAGGATTTGGGGGTTTCCTCCTTGGAGTTCCTTCCCATAAGGTGTTGGGAAGGGGTGGGGGGAAAGTTTGGGGGTCCCTTAATGGTGGGTGGGATCCATTCCCAAGGGTGGGAATGGGGGGGGTCCCTGTCTCTGCCATGATTTTGGAGTCCTTTCCACCTCTGATTACCTTTGGGGTCCTTTTCCCCCCCCAATTAACTTTGAAGTGCTTTTAACTCTCCCTAATTACTTTTGGGATCCTTTTTCTTCTCCCTAATTATCTTTGGGGTTCTTCCTCCCCCCCCAAATTAACTTCGAGGTCCTTTTCCACTCCTAATTACTTTTGGGGTCCTTTCCCTCCCTCTAATTAACTTTGGGATCCTTTTTCCCCCAATTACCTTTGGGGTCCTTTCCTCCCCCCTTTAATTAACTTTGGAGTCCTTTTCCCCCTTTAGCTATAACTTTGGGGTCCTTTCCCTCCCCCCTAATTACCTTTGGGGTCCTTTTTCTTCTCCCTAATTACCTTTGAGGTTCTTTCCCCCATCCCTAATTACCTGTGGGGTCCCTTTCCCCCCCTCATTAACTTTGGGATCCCTTCCCCTCACCAATTAACTTTGGGGTCCTTTTCCACTCCTAATTACTTTTGGGGTCCTTTCCCTCCCCCTAATTAACTTTGGGATCCTTTTCTCCTCCCAATTACCTTTGGGGTCCTTTACCCTCCCCTAGTTGACTTTGGAGTCCTTTTCCTCTCCCTAATTACCTTTGGGGTCCTT
>NW_008659830.1:0-4555 GCF_000695815.1 Acanthisitta chloris | reverse complement strand
ACTTACCTTTGGAGTCCTTTTCCCCCCCTTAATTAATTTTGGGATCCCTTTGCCCTGCTAACTAACTTTGGGGTCCTTTTCCCCCCTAATTACCTTTGGGGTCCTTTTCCCCCCCTTAATTAACTTTGGGGTCCTTTTCCCCCCCTAATTACCTTTGGAGGCCTTTTTCCTCTTCCCTAATTACCTTTGGGGTCCTTTCTCTCCCTTAATTAACTTTGGGCTCCTTTTTCCCCTCCCTAATTAGCTTTGGAATCCTTTTTCCTCCCCCTAATTCCCTTTGGGGTCCCTTCCACCCCAAAATTTCCAAGGGAGATGATTTCAGCTGCCCTTGGATTTGGGATTGCTTTTCCCCCTTCCAATCCCAGGGAATAATGGGGTGATCCCTCCTCATTCCCAGTATTTTTGATCCCTTTCCCCCCACAACATTCCTAGTGGGATCTCATCTCCCCTCACCCCCCAAGAAGGAGGATGTGAGGGAAATTCTCATTATCCAGGAGATCCTTTTCCTAGGCACAGGGATTTTTCCTGCTTTTTTGGGCTCCATGCCCAGGATTTGGATAGGAAAATCCAAGACCACGCTGTGATCGCATGGGAGGGATGAGTGGACTTGGTTTTCCATAGGTTTAGGGGACAAATTCCCTGTATTTTGGGAATATCCCTGATATTTAAAGCCTCTCTTGGGAAGGGAGATCTCAGTTAGATTCTTCCCCTGGAAAAGAAGGAATTTAAGGAATCACTTCCATCCCCAGCAGCTCCAGGTGCCTTGGGAATTTTCCCTTCTCCCCATTCCTTAGCTTTCTTATCCAGTCACCTGCTCCAAAGGGAAACTGGAGCTGTGTCCTGGCATTGGATCAGCAGATCCATCCCATGGCCCAACCCCCTTGGCTGCTTTTCCAAACTTTTTTTTGGAGCTGGGACAGCACTGGAAAAATCAACTCCTGCTGCCCTTGGATCCATGAGTGCACCTGAGCTCTCCTTATCCCACTTATCCCTCTCTCCCTGTCCTACTGTTCCCAAATTTCCACCACCTTGGGCAGGACTTGTATTCCCTCTGGATTTTGTCTCCTTGTCAGGGAAGGGAGGGATCAGTTTTCCAAGCTATATTGGGAATGAGAGGGATTACAGGCCCTGGCTGAAGTTGCTGCCACAGTCATTCCTCCCTTCCCAGGCTTTGCTGGATTCCCTATGGATTTGTGCAGTCACATCTGATAGTTGGGAATTAATTGTGATCCAATGGGCACATTCCTGTAGGGAATTCCTATAATTCTTTCCTCTCCTTTTCCAGGTGTTTTTCCCTTTCTCCCTGACCTTCAGGTAGGATTTTTCTCTCCTCATCTGAGCTGTTGATTTCCAACTGGTTTTGATAATTTTTCCCTGGTTTTCCCTACTGCTCATTCCCTATATCCCTTGGTTATCCCATTAGCAATCAACTCGGAGCAAAGTGCCTGATTTTTATGGGATCAGGGTTGGGAATTGTTGGATTTTCCTGGCTGGAGCTTTGTGTGGTAGCCAAGGTCCAAGGGAAGTGTTTTCCTAGTGCTGTAATGGCTTTTTCTGCTGGAATTGCAGCAGGAGGAATTTTGGGAAGATTGGGAATCCCTTCCCTGAAGTGGAGCCTGGAGAATGGATCAGTCGGTGCCTGTGGATTTTCTTCCTTCTCTCCATAAAATCCACCGTTTTCTGGGATTTTAATGGAATTTATTTCTGCTGGAATGAGTGTCCAGGAATTCTGGTTGGGATAACTGCATCCCTAGGGTGATTTTAGGGCATCTCCATCATCCTGTGCTGCTGAAATCCCATTTTGGATGTATTTTTTTGGGGAAAAGAGTTGGATTGTGGCTCTGAGTTTTCCCAAAAATTCAGGTTTATCTTACAGGGCTCTCAAATAAGGAGAAAACCAACTTTTCCATGGGGAAAAAAAAGAAGTCTGGAATTCAAGGTGCTGCCAAATAGCCAAATTCCAAACTTTTTTGGGGATTTACAGCACATCCAGAGAGACTTTTTCCCTACCCTGGTTCTACTTTTTTTAGGCATTTCCCTGATGGATTTCTAGCTCATCCCTAATTTCAATGCCTGGATTTTTGCCAGTGGAGAATATTCCTAATCCCTCAGGGTGGTGGTTAATCCCAAAATTTGGTGTTTGAGGAGGTGAAATGGGAATTTAGGGATGGAAAACAGGGAAGCAACAGCCCCGAGGTGACATTTGCTGCAAACACTCAAGGCCAAGCAAGTTGGAATTTCTTCCAAAAGCTCCGAAAAAAAGGTGAATGTATTCCTGAAAATTTGATCCCATTGTCCTGGGATTTGGCTGGAGCAGGATTGGGAGCTCCTGTTTTATCTGGGATGAGTTTCTATCCATGGAAAATTGGTTGTGGCTTTGCTGTTGCTGCTCTGCACCTGCTCAGGTGATGCTTTGTGTGCTTCAAATCCCTTTTCCCAAGTTTTTTCCAGGAAAACCTTTGGACACAGCCTAGAAATGACATATTCCCTTCATTTTTCCTTGTTTCTAAGCTTGAGTTCTAGAAATGACATATTCCCTTCATTTTTCTTTGTTTCTAAGCTTGAATTACTTGGAAATTTGCCTTTTCTCATGGCTAACTCTCAGCTTTGGCTCCTTGTGGAAACAAAATGTTGGGTTCGTTGGGAATTCTGTTGTCATTTTGCTGTGAAATCATCCCAAGAAATGGGAATTCTGAGCTTCTCTAACTCCCAGGATTGGGATTGCAGGTTGGGAATTCCGTGGTTGAATCCCTGGGAAAGATCTTTGGGATCATCTAATCCTAATAATGTGTTATTTTTGTTGTTGTTTAGGGTGGGAATGAACTTTTTCCATGGTATTTGATCCAAAATGTAATGGAATTGTGGAGAGTTGCATGGAATTCCTTCCATTCCATCTATTATTTACGAGGGAATGTATTAAGGGGTTGATTAAATGAGGATTTATTTGGCTCTTGGCATTCCCAAGTTGTTGTTGCGTCTCCAGAAATCGGAATTTTCCCTTAATTTTTTCTCTCTTTTTAATGCTTTCCTAGGAGATCACAAAGTAAGTATCCATTGGTTTTCTCGTGGTTTATGGAAAAACTGGGAATAGAGGCCCAAAATCCCAAAGGTTAGGGGGTTTTAGGCCCCAAATCCCAAATTTTAGGGGGGTTAGGCCCCAAATCCCAAATTTTAGGGGGTTTTCGACCCCCATATCCCAAATTTTAGGGAGATTTTAGGCCCCAAATCCCAAATTTTAGGGGGTTTTCGACCCCCATATCCCAAATTTTAGGGAGATTTTAGGCCCCAAATCCCAAATTTTAGGGGGTTTTCGACCCCCATATCCCAAATTTTAGGGAGATTTTAGGCCCCAAATCCCAAATTTTAGGGGGTTTTGGAGTTTTTTTTGAGGGACTGGGATAACACTAGGGGGAACTGGGATCACACTGGGAGCAACTGGAATCCTACTGGGAGGAACTGGGATCAACTGGTTTGGCTGTTGCTATTAAGTCCATTAATATTAGTGAATCTATCACTTTATCCTTAGCTAATTTTAGTAGGCCCAAAATCCCAAATTCTAGGCGGTTTAGGCCCTAAATCCCAAAATTTGGAGGTTTTAGGCCCCAAATCCCAATTTTTAGCTGGTTGTAGGCCCCAAATCTCAAATTTTAGGGGATTTTAGGCCCCAAATCCCAAATTTTAAGGGTTTTAGGCCCCAAATTCCAAAGTTTAGGGTGTTTTAGGCCCCAAATCCCAGATTTTAGGGGGGTTTAGGCCCCAAATCCAGATTTTAGGGGGATTTAGGCCCCAAATCCCAGATTTTGGGGATTTGTTTGGGTGCAAAATCACCTGTAAGTAATAAAAATTGAATTAAATCCCAAATTTTTGGGGTTTTGGAAGGCAAATCAGCTGTAACTGGGATCCTAGTGGGAATGACTGGGCCCATGCTTGGGGGAGCTGGGATATACTGGGAGTAGCTGGGATCATGCTGGAGGTGACTAGGATAATACTGGGAGTGACTGGGAGCAACTGGAACCATACTGGGAGTCACTGGGAGCAACTAGGACCATTCCAAGGGCTACTGGGATCATGCTGGGAGCAACTAGGACCACACTGGGAGAAACTGGGTTCATGCTGGGAACATCTGGGATCATATTGGGAGCAACTGGGACCACACAGAGTGACTGGGATTATACTGGGAGGGACTGGAACCATGCTAGGGGAAACTGGGATCATACTGGGATGATCCTGGGAGTGACCAGGACTGTGATAGGGGCAGTGGGGAGGGACTGGGAGCAACTGGGATCACACTAGGGGGAACTGGGAGAGACTGGGATCACGTTAGGAGGGACTGGGAGCAACTGGGATCACACTAGGGGAGGGATCGGGGGCAACTGGGATAACACTAGGAGGGACTGGGAGCAACTGGAATCCCACTAGGGGAGGGACTGGGAGCAACTGGAATCCCACTAGGGGAGGGACTGGGAGCAACTGGGATCACCCTAGGAGGGACTGGGAGCATCTGGGATCCCACTTTGAGGGACTGGGAGGAACTGGGATCACACTGGGAGCAACT
>NW_008659829.1:34598-47391 GCF_000695815.1 Acanthisitta chloris | reverse complement strand
TATACATAATATATATCATGTATAAATATACATACATATATATATCTGTGGGGTGAAAATCAAGCTTCAATATGGGGAGAAACAGAATGATTTAATCAGCTGTGTCTTCATCCTAGGGACAAAACACCTGAAGTTTTTATGTGCTAATGTTTATATATTTTTTATCTGTTTACAAGAAAGTGGAATCATTTATAAATGAAACTGAGCACTATTAAAGCCTGGTAAGCCCATGCTTTAACCAGATCATTTTCAGTAGGTTCTGCATTATCACTATATATCTGGCCCCAATTCCACAAGGCAATGATGCACACAGTTAACTTTGAGCATCCTTGAAGTCAAAGAGACTTATTTGCTTTGTTAAATTAGTGCCTTAGGCTTCTTAGGATATTAAATAATATATCATATTTCTCTCTATTAAGCAAACTGCAGGGACCAGACGGTTTGGGAGGTGTTTTGTTTTAACTTTTTGCAGTGACACACTCAAAATAAGTATCTTTGTCCTCAAATACATATGGGCAAGAGTACCTTCGTGCCAAAACATATTGCACAAGCTCCAAGGAACTCAGAAACGAACACTGAGAATGGATAAGCTGCAAAATGCCTCTAAAAGTGCAGTTCAATCTATTTTTATAGTTTGATTATCATTTTAGCATTGACACATTTCAGAAGAAGGTTTTGAAGTGCTCTGTGACCCCTGTTTGTCAGATCACAGAGAGTTACGTCACTTGGCCAAGCTTGGCCAAAACAGACAAGGACTTTCCAGTCCAAGAAGGAGGCTGGGAGAGAGGAATAAATATTGCACTGCATAAAAGCTAAACCAATGCAAAAAAATTGAGAAAAAAACCCCAGCCAACTAGACTCTGCATTTCTCACAAAACTGCAGTTAAAGACACTAAAGAAGTTATCAGGCAGCTAGTTTAAAATAAAGACTATAAAATACTTCTTTTATTTTTAATGTACATATGTGACAGATGAGGTGATAAAAGTTAATAAACAGTACTTGGGGTGGACATGCTATGAAAGTCATTAAAATTCTCTGTTGTTAACATTAAATCTATTGACAAAGAGGCAAACTTGGGCTATTATATTTTGGAATAAATGATCTATTAATCTATTCTTTTCTATCAAGTGAACTGCTGAACTAGTGGTGAATATTTAATATCTCTTCAAAGGAAAATAATCCTTTGCAGAAGGTCTAAACAGAGAAAAGATGCATTTGAACAACATATCAATATATAACTTCTTACATCAAAATAATAAAAGTTGTTTGTCTTCATACCTCTAACATTCCCACTTCAGTTTTGTGTGTAAATGAGTTGTTTTACCTAACAAGTTAGGGTCTGATTTTCACTTTTGTCAGCTAACTCCACAAAAAAAACATAGAGATTATGACAGTTATGGTAAATATAATTAAAAATAAAATTCACTATAATTAAAATTATTACCTTTTGGACCCGTCTTCCACAGGAAACAACAGGTTCTTCTATTGAGTTCTTACAGTACCATTAGTTTAATTGTAGGACAAAATCTTGCCTTGGCAGTGAGGAGTGAGCCAAGGACAAAGACCCTTGTGTACAAGCAGTCTGGGTGATGGAAACACTAACAATTGAAAACAGAAGAACTGTCAGAAGGGAAGAGTCTTAAAATGGCAGCATAAGTCTGAATAATCTCACCCAAACCATCTCAAAGCTGAAAGCTGTTCGAATTATTTTCTCAGGAGGTTGGGTTGGGGAATCTTCCAACAGGAACCTGCTCCATTTTATGAATGTAAAGGAATATTATTACTTTTCCTGGTTCCAGGGTGAGTGAACTAAAAGACGGGGCTGCAAATCTGATGGGGTGATCTTTCTGAGGAGGTTTCAGTATCCCAGGAGCTCAACACGGGCAGTATATGACATTTGGTCTTGTCAGTGACCAGAAATTGGTCCCTTGATAGCAAAGCAAATAAATAAATACTCCGATTTGCACCAAAATATATGTTCCAGTCTTAATTAATTTCTTTCAATTTTACCTTTTTCATGGGCATTGGGCATTAAAACTGACCAGCTGAGATCCCAGCTTCTCAGAACTTGGAAAGCTTGTAGGAAGTTTGCTCCACAGCCACACATCTCTCAATGAGAACAATGAGGGAGGACACTCAGCTTGACAGCTAGGGCATAAAACTCCCATTCTTTCCTTAAACACAAAAATGATGAAAACATTTATTATGAAACATATTTTCCATTACTGTATTGTAGAATGTAAACAAGTTCTCATGACATATGGGGCCATGTGTTTCCTTAAAGAGGTGTTATGTATGTCAGAAGCAGCATATGTACCGTGTGATACAGCTACCACCATGGTAAGCATTTGTTATTGCCTAGTGAACAGGTGCATAAAATCCCCATGTAAACAGATGTCATAGCTGCACTGACATCTCTTACTCATGTCTACTCCTGCAGGAAAATGAGGGGGTTTGTTTCCCCCTCTTGGGTGTTTAATGTGGATGGCCTAGACTTGTGTATTTGCATCTTCCTGCTTTCACATATCTCCTCCTTGACTGCACAGTGACTTTTAGAAGGAAAAATCACCCAAAGAAGAACTGTTTTCTGTGAAAGACTCAAGATAATGTTCTTTCCAGAAGTCTTCATACAGATACTGACGACAGGCACCTCCAGTTTCAGAAGGAAACTAAGTTAATGTGGAAAATCCTGAAAGGCAGAACCATATTTTTTCTTGATCTGTCTCTTAGCCCGGAGAAGACAACTTTATCCCATGAAAAAAACATTTTAAAATCACAGATAATTCAAGTGGAGTTCACTAGAAAAGCTCAAAACATATGGGAACACTGGAAGAATGTCTAACCACTGCTCTTTACAGTCTCACTTTGCAAGGAGATGCTCCCAGGTGGATTAGCATGACCAGGTGGGAAACAGCAGATCTCACTGTGAGGCTTTGCATGGCCAAGAGTCCCTGCAGTGAAGCCAACTCAAACTCACGTGAGAAAATTGTCCTTCCCTACCAGAGATCTCAGAGTCACCTACACATCTCATGAGCTCCAGGTGCTGTTAGATTTACACATCTTAATTAGTACAACCCTCAATTATCAGGTCACTTTGGTGACAATGACACAGAAGCTTTGCAGAACCCTTTGTACTAACTCCCTGAACCCTTTAGAAGACTTTGAGTAACGTAAGGAGTAAACATAAATATGTCATTTCCTTTTCTCAAACATATGCATTCAGATCAGGCAAAAAGTCTTGAAAGCTAAGTGTGGTACAGCTTCACACAAACATGTAGGGGCTCATGTGCCAGATCTGGCTCTTCCCTTCTCACACCTTCTTTTAAACTGAGATATTTGCCAGAACTTTTCAATGTAAGCCAAGGCTGTGGCTGTTCTCAGACGTGGTCAGATTTGTGCTTGTCCTTGCCTGGTACATATTAAAATAATATTTTTTCCTCCCTTTCACCCTTCCAGAGCAAAGTAGTCTGTTTTTGCTCAGATACTAAATTTTTAATGCAGTTTTCATTTTAAATTCCTTTAGCACAATTTCTGTGGTTCTCTTTGCCTTCCTTTCTTCCCCCCTCCTCTCTGCTTTGGTTTGTCACACAAGAGAAAAAGCCATTCTCACAAAATTATGAAAAAAGACAGTATATTATGAACATGAATCTGGGCTTGATCCAAAGCCCACTGGAGACAAGGCTATTCTTTGCATCTATTTCAACAGGCTTTGGATCAGTCACTCCCTCACCAGAAGTCTCTCAGCATAGATCATTTAAGTTATTAACTATAGCAGGTTTCTTTCCAGTGAAATGTAGCATGTGCGGCACCAGCTAACCCACTGCAAAGAATGTAAATGGTAAATGTGAGCATGCTCAGGACCTTATTTATGGCCATTTCTGATAGAGCAGCCAGGCTAGCCAATAACCATAAATTCCAAATAAAGAGTAGTGGTGTGTGCATCAGAAACAGCACAGGTGCAAGCCATGGCCCTGCTTAGTTGGTAGAGGAAATACCATTTCTTCCTTGGGGTTTTCTATGGATTTGTCATGACAAATCACAGTGGGATCCTGTCCTTGATAGCAAATGTCCTGCAACCCCCACCCTGCTGACAGAGATGAGCTGAGGCAGTGAAAGGAGTGATGCACAAACCAAGGAAATGGGCTGAGAAGGGGAATTGATCCTTCTATGGAGACATGCAAGGAAGGAAAAAAGTGCTGCATGTTTAGCATCACCCAGACTGCCAACAAGCATCACCTGTTTGTTTGCAGGTATGGAACTAGAGGTGGCAGAAAGGTCTCTTCCCTGGCAGGTGTGGGCTCTGACCAGCCCCAGATAACTGCCTGCAGTCACCTCTCACTTCTGGGACCATCTCAGATTTTTTTTCTCAGGGATATCCTTCAGCCAAGGATTGACCTGGTCTGGCATGGCTGAGCTGGAGATTTGACAAGATCACAGCCTAGAGCCAGTGGTACAGCTGCAGGCTGTAGCAGGATCCATTGTACACCCTGGGATTAGGGAATCATCCTTCTTTCTCCCCTGCTTCCTTGAGTTGCATTTCCAAGATTCTGAGGCAAAGAGCAAACACAGTCTGCTGGGTTACAATGATGTTTACATTTCCAGTATTTAAGTTTACCATTAAGAGATGTACTACAGCATTTCCCAAAGATGTTCTCCACGGTCCTTTTTTTCTAAGCAGACGAGCAAGTTACTCTCAAGTGTGAGAAAAATGCCCATCTCATTCAGATAGCCTCATCTTTATCTTCATTCCATGATCACTTCATTAAGTATGAACAAAACCATGTTGAACTGGTATCAGGAAATTCGCACCAAAGTCTTTTAAGACAGTACTTTTTAGATTTGTATCAAACCAAATTGCAGGATCTGAAATGAATATTACAAATTCCCATCTGAGCTGCTTTGTTGAATGTGCATATCCTTCCTGAGCTGTCCTGGTCTCTCTGGCAATATTTCCATTGTGAAAAATAGGTTCTCCCATTTTTATTCGTGGCAGGAAAAAATGTTCGGAAAATCAGTGTCTGGAACAAATGAAGGGACCATTCCAAGTTGGGTTCTCTTTTCCATCCCTCCTCTCAACCAGTGCTGCACACCAGGGTTGGGACAGGCAGATGCAGAGCATAAGGACCTGTTGTTACTCAGGATTCAGGTCCTAAGGCAGCACAAAGGAGAGAAGACAATCTTTCAGAGAGGATTGAAACAACTGCTGGTCACAGCATTGACTCAGTTTTTACAGTTTAAGATAGAGATAATGTGTTTGTAGACTTTTATTAGAGTTACTAAAGGAAAAATGCTAAAAGGATGTCTTTTTGGATCCAAAAATAGGATCCTGTAATGGGAACTTTATGACAGTTTTATTTACTGTAATTACATGTACCTCTGATTGCCCCTTGGGGTCTTTAGGCAAGACACAGCAGAAATAATAGCAAAATAGAAATGAGCCAGAAAGTATCATAGAATCATAGAATTTAAGTAGATGATCTGCAAACTGTTTTGCCATTATAAAGTGAAAAGTAGTTGGGATAAATAGGGAGAATGTGTTAGGTACTGTGAAGTTCATAAACTAAAAACTATTGGGGAAAATGGAAGGATGGAATGCCAGATACCCTTCCTGTTGTATAAGAGCTGGATTTCTAGGAGAAATTAAATATTATGGTATATGCTAAACCATGTTGTATCACCCAAGGTCTGTAAAAATATCATTCTAGGGTTCAGATTTTATCTTTCTCCATCATTGATGGTGTTTGTTTTCATAGTCTTGACTTGCTCTTTGATGCCACTACTGATCAGTGTCCCTTGAGAAGCTGCATTCCTCTATTTTATTTTTATAGTTTTCTCTGGTGATTAATTTCTGAAAACATATTTCAACCTTTCAGTTACTAGCACATACAGCATTTCACACGGCCTGGGAAGCAAAAAGGTATAGGTTTTTTGGAGTCTTATTTCCTCTATCTCCCACCCCCCATACATGACTAAATAATTGCTTTTTCAGCTGAGCAGCGTTACAGAGAGGTTTTGGTGTGCTGCCACAGTTTTTAGCCCAGTAAGGGTGAAATCACAGCCCAGGCTGCCGAGAGCTCCACCAACCCCAGCAGGGCTTCACCGCACTTCTCCCAAACAATGCATGATCCAGTATCCTGGTACTTCCCTGTCCCAGCATTACCCAATTAGTTTTGGCAGGGGTAAGTTGACAGAAAACTGGATAAAGCACGTTCTACTTCAGGTTTTTGATAGTTGATTTGGACCCCATGCTGTGATGAAGTGCTGGATGCTGATATGCATCAAATCAAACAGCGCAGAGGTAAAGCTGTGTGACAGCTTAAAAAAAAGGAGAAATAAAAGAGAAATAAGTGATCCTTCATTTCCAAGGACTTCCGTGTCTTATCTTTCCAGAAGATTGCTACAGCTAGCTCAATTATTACTTTCCTGGGATGTCTTGTTTGTTTCCACCAGACGGAAGTAATATAAAATTATGTAAATCAGCTTTCTTGAAGTAAAGAATCATGGACCAGTCAATAATGTTTATGCATTAAGAAAGGGCAGCTCCTCCTGGAAGAAATAACACAGGGAGCCCATCATAAGTAAACATTTCTAAACAGACAAAGGGCTGGTCCCTGCAGCACAATATATTATCATATTTCCACATAATTAGTTTGTTTTCCACTTGAAATCAGAAAACGATTCGACATTGCATTCCGTGCCTCAGGATGGTGCATACAGTACAATTCTCATGTGCAGGTTCATATGTTGAATAATTAGTAAGAATTAATCTGTTGAAATTAAAGTTTGGAATATTATAGAACTCATGAATAGTGCATGGAACAATCAAGTAAATTAAACCAGAAACAGAATTTAGGAAGCCAGACAATAGCAGATGACTGCTGGCAATCTGTTTTTTAATCAGTGCGTTACAAGCCAGAGGGATGAATATTGTTATTGGCTTTGGAAAATAGTGTAAAACGTTAGCAGGCACAATAAAGAAGACTTAGGAAGTAAGCACATTTTTACTATGTTTGTTAAAGAAGGACATTTCAAATGGATCTGCCCACTTAGATGAGTATCTGCACTCCAGGATGCTCCAGATCAGAAAAGATTGGACTTACACAGGGTCTGGTACTTCTGGTCTGCACTGCAAGTGCACTAAGGACTTCTGAGAGCTCCATCTCTGTTCATTTTTAAGTTGTATTTGCCTATCTGGAGCCAAAAATGTTTAAGTTTCTTTTTAGTTTCTTTAAAATTAATGATTGAGTTGTTATAAATCTGAGGCAGCAATGAGACCATTGTGGTGATTTCTCCTTTTAAGAATTCAGAACAGCTATGCCTTAGTTCAAGTTTTATTTTAAATGCATCTAACCATCATCAAAATTCTAGTTTTTTGCTTGCTTTGCTGTGAGGAAAGCACTGGTTGTGTCTTAAAAAAAAATTGAGAGCAGTCAGAAATCCTGTGGGGACTAGGTTGATTCATGCTGAAACGTATATATCCTTTCCCTTGAAGGGAAGAGCTTTAAATCTACATGCACACTTGACTTTTTCTGTTCTGTATGATCCTGTTAAATTGGAAGAGGTTTCCAGATCTATTTGAAAAATGGCCACTACAGTTAGCTGAAACTTCAATCTTGAAAATGAATGAATGGAGCTGGTCCAGTACATTGGCTCTGGACCAGTCTTTAAAATACAGCAGAACAATGAATAACTGAATTCACAGCCAGCTGGTATCATAGTTGGGCAGTGAAAGTGTCAAAATATTAGTGACTTTTTTACATTTGTCAAAATCATTGCCAATATGGGAAGCATGGGCAGCTTGCAAATGTGAATCTTACACCAAAATAGTTTTAAAATCTTGCCTTAAGAATGTGAGTGCAGCTCCTGATTTTATATCTCCCATCACAGAAAAGGCGGAAGAGAATAAAATATCTTTTACTTAGAAGATAAAAGCTATTATTGATTTATCATCAAACATCAACTACTAATGTGGTTGAGTGGTGCTATATGCCCTGAAGGAATAATGGATCAACCAGCATTTCTGTGTCTTATTTTCTGGAGTCTAATAAGTCCATTCTAATAATTCCATCATCTGATTCACGTCTAGAATGCAGCACATAGGGTCTCCATGAAAAACAAGTATAAAATTTATATCTGTATATCCATACTCACACAAGGTAAAGGAGAAGGAAACAGAGTTTGCCCGTGCTTCAGTTCCAGGAGAGAAAAAAAGAAAAATAAACATATGTTAGTGGTGTCTGACACATCTTTCTGTTCCAATAATTTGAAAAATGTTTGTTTTATTTTTAAGACAAAATTTCACTGGCTGGATGCTGCAGTTGAGATAGTTTCACTTTTTTTGGAAAGGGAAAAAAAAAAAGCATCTACATGACTGCGTCACTCCACTGTAGCAGAGCAGAAAGTCCCTGTGCTTGTGCACTGGGTTTATTCTCCAGCAACATGCTTGAGAATTTTTATTGCCTATGTTCAGTGCGTTTCCTTAGCCTCATTGATGCAGATCTGTTTGGGTATCAGGACTGCAAAGGACCTACATCAATTCCCCTTCCCATGACAACATACATGGCAGTTCAGGACCACTCAAACCGAGACATCTCTATCATGGAACACAATGGATTTTCACAGAGAGTTTTGGAGACCTGAATCTGCTGACAACTTATTGATGATCTCTCAAGGCCTGATGTGCAAAAATGAGAGAACAATTAACTCTCGCGATCAGTTATATTAGCATCTATGGAAGCAATCACGAAGCTAATGAACTTGGGAGCTGCAGCACTCAATCATGTACAGGTAGATTTGTGGTAAGACAGTGCAAAACTCCCACTGATGCATTTCAAGCACAAATCAAACCACACCTTTTAAAAGAACAGTTCATACTTCCTCATTTTTTCATTAAAAAGTACTAATTTTAAACAAATATATACATAGGCAGCTGTATAATTTATATAGGCATATCCACTGCAGTGATTAAGAGAAGGTTTTTGTTCCCTCTGTGCCCAAATACCTGATCGATTCTTTTTTTTTTCTCTTTGGAATTCATTAGTTAAGTGAATAATCTCTTTATGTTTCTTTATTAGTTTTATACTGAAAACCAGGAACCTGTGCTATTTTCCCCTGCTCCTCTGCAATGTTCTTATTTCAGCAAAGTAAGGTTTGAGCTGGAAAGTTTCCCTGAGAAGATTTTCATTTCTCATCTTGTCTGATGCAAAGTAAAGAGTATGCCAAGTGCCACTGACCTTAACTCTCCTGAATCAAAAATATCTGATGTGATATATAGAAAACTTTGATGTGTAGATATGCTAATCAGCAGAGAAATGTCAAATTTGCATACATTTCAAGTGACCCAACAATATTTACCTTAGAGCTAAGTTTCATATTTTTCTGACAATTGCAGCATTGAACAAGTGACTCATTTAGCATATCTAAGCAGCATTATGTCACAGGGATTTACCTCAGAGTTGTTTGAAAGCATCAAAAAGATGAACATCACTGTCTGAAATTAACAACAAGCCTAATTTGATTTGACAAATGATGTTGATTTAGATAGGGTCACTAGCTATTGAAGATGCGGAGGACAAATAGTGCCTTGAAGCCTTGATAAAACTGAATATTTAAACAGTTCATTATGCAAATTTGCCCTCTACCTGTCAGTAGTGACTAAAGTATAGGGTTAGAGTGCTGGAGAGGTTTGGTGCTAAGGAGATGACTAGTATACATATACCTGGCTCCTCTTAAAAAACCAACTCCACAGACATTTACAAAGTGGATGTGCATCAGCATCATCCTCCTCAGGTCTGGCAGTGACAAAATAGACAAGGGTTTGGGTCTGGAAACTTTCAGCATCAGTGCAGAAAACTCAACTTCAACAAGAGAGCAGGTAGACATGGATATTTTCCTGTTGCATATTCAAGGCCTCATTCTCCAACCCTTTCACACAAGATGCATCTCCTGGGAGCCCAGTGGGCTTCAAACCTGCATAACCACTGCTGCTGCTCAGGGTGAAGATGCTGGACAGGAGCCCTGCAGTGTAACTAGACTTAGGGACAGAGTCATTAAGATAGGAAAAGACCTCCAAGATCATGAAGTCCAACTTTCAACTGAATACCACCATGCCCCATAAACTGTAGCACCCATCCATAACAGCCTGGGAACCATGAAGATCCAGGTTGCTTTACACCTCTGTGCGATACTCACACATAAGCCTCCACTCAGCCAACTGGTATCCATTAGAAGCAGAAAGAGAAAATCTTGTCCAAGACAAGCCCTTGGGTTTGGAAAAAATACCTTGAGATGATATTGCCCATTCAGAATTGAAGACTTTAACCCTTGAGAATCCATTCTAAAAAGTGAAATATGCTTTATTGTATCAACTTCGTGTAGTTCTGGACAGCTGAGAACACACATTGCACCAAAGGAATGAAATGGGTAGTAACTCAGAATGGGTATTTAAGTGTTCAGGACTAAATAACAATATTTACATGCTCCAAATCTTCAGTACTAATACTTGCTTTGAAAGGAGGTGCTACAGAGTAGTTAGTCTACACAGCATCAACTCCTTAAAGGGTATATTCATCTCTTTTTTGCTATATAAAACCTTATGGTTTTAGACATTTAATGTAGTATTATACTGCAATTTTGGCCATAGGTCAGCAGCTTTTAAGATACCATGATATGTCTGGTTATGTTACGCTTTACAACTTCTTGTAAGACACTTTCCACCCTGTTTTCCTCAGATCTCAGAAAAGCCCATCAGTGCAAGCCAGGCTGAATTCTGACGCAGTGCATTTGGAGAAGTGTATGGAAATGTCAGTTTTAGTATTGGCAAGAAGGTAATATTGGAACAGCAGACAGAAGCTATTTAATTAAAGAAGTATGGGAGAACAACAACAATACAGGGACTAGATAGAAGGACATCTACTCCAGTTAGATCCCAGAAAGTGAGCTGTGCCCCCCACGAGCCAGGGTGCCATAAGGCATGCTGTGAGGGCAGAGGGGCTTGCACCCACACTCCCCCATACCCAGAGCTCCTGGTGATGCTGGTACAGAGGCCAAGCCAGACCTGACTTACTCTTGCTCACAGCCCTGTGCATGAACACAGCATACCCACCAAGGAATGAGATTTCTTAGGGCTGAGGAACCAGGGAAATGTTTATACCACACGTGGCAGACTTAGGCTAAGGTATATAGCAACATGTTGTGTAGACTTCCCTGCTCAGGAGCTCATTAGCACTCATGAATCTAAGCCAAAAGCTTCATAAACCTTTTCCAATTTATGCTTTTATCATGCAATCTTATTGACTCATTTACATGTGTTTTGGAGTATTTGTGTTTTCTTTATCCAGGTTATCCCATCTCTCCCTGGCTGGCCAGACTAATTGGGAGATGACTTTATTTACCATTTCACCGGATCTGAGAAAACATGCCTTGTGAGCAACCTTGATTTGTTTATAAACTACTCCCCTAACTCTGCTGAGCTTGTAAGTTCTTGGCTAATTGCTCTCATGTCCATGAAATGGGAGAAACCCAAGTCTGAAATACATGGAAACAATTAGGGCAGAAAAAAAAAAAAAGAAAAAAAAGGCTTTCCCTGTAAACAGATGTCCATGCCAAGATACCCTACCTAGAGCAACTGGCTCGTGGTATGTTTGCAGATGGATCCACAGTAGGATCTAGCCACTTATATTTAGCATGTAGTGTTATTTGTTTTAGCTTGCCAGCAAGAAAGAGGAAGGAGTTGGAAGGGAAACCCATAGTTTCTGCTCAGAAGTGCACTAGTACCACCCCAAGCACAGACCTTAATCCTTAATTGTTGCAAATGCAGCAGCAATCACAGGAATATCTGCTTTTTCTAGCTTCACAAAGTTGTCCTTAGAAGAGCATAGGTAAGATGGTTTGTAATGTGCTATCTCATTCTTTTGACATTCTGCTCACATGTGGAAAAATAAAAAGCAATATAGCAAAGTGTTTCAGCCTGTTTCATTATGTTGGTAATTTCCACTGCATGGATTTACTGTAAACTCCAGTTAACATGCATGAAGTAATTCAGCAGTCTGAAGGCCAGGAGGGATCATTTGTGCATCTAGTCAGATCCTCCTCTATAAACTGTGCCACAGAATTTCCCTGTCTTCATCCACTCTGCCTTCTTACTGAGCTAAAATGATAGCAAATCTTGACTTGGAGCCTGCAAATGATAAGAAAAGTCTATCTTTTTTCTACATAAACTGTTCAAAGATCAAAATTAGTCACTGTACTTTCAATTTTTTCCCCATTCAAATGCATTGATTACAACACCAGCATTGTCTTTGGACTGGACATAATTGTAGGCTGATGCAGTACTCCTGAAGCAAAAAGCTGTTATTTTTTTATGAGAAGAAAAATCACTTGAAGGGAACGAGAGCACTGAAATGTCAGACAGACTTGGTCTTTGGGCTTACATCCAAAAGGAATGGCTACATTTCCATGACCCACAAGGCAGTGCTGGATGATCATATTGACCCTTT
The DNA here is from genome assembly GCF_000695815.1 of Acanthisitta chloris. Classification (NCBI taxonomy): domain Eukaryota; kingdom Metazoa; phylum Chordata; class Aves; order Passeriformes; family Acanthisittidae; genus Acanthisitta; species Acanthisitta chloris. The sequence goes on along the minus strand of NW_008659829.1, from coordinate 34,893 downwards.
CTGCCCTAAAATAACCCACAAGTTTACAAGCTGTCACCTTGGAGTGGTTCCTTTAGCAAAGTGCTTGTCAGTGCCAGAGTGGGTACAAGTGTTTGATCCCTGCCAGTTTGCATATGACAGCTTTAATATTAAGGTTTTCTTCTTATAGAAAGATGTTCCAAGCACTGATGGTCTCCAAGGTATTTTTGTCTTTATAAAACCATAAGTCAAAATACTTTTTCTGGTAAAAGGGTAGTGATTGAAGCAACTGTTATGATGGAAAAACTAAAAGCCTAGTCAGTTATTTATATATTTG